>NW_023270175.1:21492856-21512282 GCF_011800145.1 Mirounga leonina
CCACTCCAGCAACCCTCAGTTTGTTTCCTGAGATTAAGAATTCCTCATATCAGTGAGGTCATATGATACATGTCTTTCTCTGTTTGACTTATTTCGCTCAGCATAATACCCTCCAGTTCCATCCACATCCGTGCAAATGGCAAAATCTCATTCCTTTTGATGGCTGCATAATATTCCATGGTATATATATACCACTTCTTCTTTTTCTTTTTAAAGATTTTATTTATTTGACAGAGCACAAGCAGAGGGAGAGAGAGGGAGAAGCAGGTTCCCTACTAAGCAAGGAGCCCGATATGGGACTCGATCCCAGGACCCTGGGATCATGACCTGGGCCGAAGGCAGCCGCTTAACAGACTGAGCCACCCAGGCATCCCTATACCACTTCTTCTTTATCCATTCATCTGTCGATGGACATCTTGGCTCTTTCCACAGTTTGGCTATTGTGGACATTGCTGCTATAAACATCGGGGTGCACGTACCCTTTCGGATCCCTACTTTTGTATCTTTGGGGTAAATACCCAGTAGTGCAATTGCTAGATCATACGGTAGCTCTATTTTCAAATTTTTGAGGAACCTCCATACAGTTTTCCAGAGTGGCTGCACCAGCTTGCATTCCCACCAACAGTGTAGGAGGGTTCCCCTTGCTCCGCATCCCCGCCAACATCTGTCATTTCCTGACTTGTTAATTTTAGCCATTCTGACTGGTGTGAGGTGGTATCTTATTGAGGTTTTGATTTGGATTTCCCTGATGCCGAGCAATACTGAGCATTTTTTCATGTGTCTGTTGGCCATTTGGATGTCTTCTTTGGAAAAATGTCTGTTCATGTATTCTGCCCATTTCTTGATTGGATTCTTTGTTCTTTGGGTGTTGAGTTTGATGAATTCTTTATAGATTTTGGATACTAGCCCTTTATCTGATATGTCATTTGCAAATATCTTCTCCCATTCTGTCGGTTGTCTTTTGGTTTTGTTGACTGTTTCCTTTGCTTTGCAAAAGCTTTTTATCTTGATGAAGTCCCAATAGTTCATTTTTGCCCTTGCTTCCCTTGCCTTTGGCGATGTTTCTAGGAAGAAGTTGCTGCGGCTGAGGTCAAAGAGGTTGCTGCCTGTGTTCTCCTTTAGGATTTTGATGGACTCCTGTCTCACATTGAGGTCTTTCAACCATTTGGAGTCTATTTGTGTGTGTGGTGTAAGGAAATGGTCCAGTTTCATTCTTCTGCATGTGGCTATCCAATTTTCCCAACACCATTTGTTGAAGAGACTGTCTTTGTTCCATTGGACATTCTTTCCTGCTTTGTCAAAGATGAGTTGACCATAGAGTTGAGGGTCCATTTCTGGGCTCTCTATTCTGTTCCATTGATCTATGTGTCTGTTTTTTGTGCCAATACCATACTGTCTTGATGATGACAGCTTTGTAATAGAGCTGGAAGTCCAGAATTGGGATCCTGCCAGCTTTGCTTTTCTTTTTCAACATTCCTCTTGGTATTCGGGGTCTTTTCTGGTTCCATACAAATTTTAGGATTATTTGCTCCATTTCTTTGAAAAAAGTGGATGGTATTTTGATGGGGATTGCATTGAATGTGTAGATTGCTCTAGGTAGCATTGACATCTTCACAATATTTGTTCTTCCAATCCATGAGCATGGGACGTTTTTCCATTTCTTTGTGTCTTCCTCAATTTCTTTCATGAGTATTTTATAGTTTTCTGAGTACAGATCCTTTGCCTCTGGTTAGATTTATGCCTAGGTATCTTATGGTTTTGGGTACAATTGTGAATGGGATCAACTCCTTAATTTCTCCTTCTTCTGTCTTGTTGTTGGTGTATAGGAATGCCACTGACTTCTGTGCATTGATTTTATATCCTGCCACTTTACTGAATTCCTGTATGAGTTCTAGCAGTTTTGGGGTGGAGTCTTTGGAGTTTTCCACATAAAGTATCATATCATCTGCAAAGAGTGAGAGTTTGACTTCTTCTTTGCCAATTTGGATGCCTTTTATTTCTTTTTGTTGTCTGATTGCTGTGGCTAGGACTTCTAATACTATGTTGAATAGCAGTGGTGATAGTGGACATCCCTGCCACGTTCCTGACCTTAGGGGGAAAGCTCTCAGTTTTTCCCCATTGAGAATGATATTCATTGTGGGTTTTTCCATAGATGGCTTTTATGATATTGAGGTATGTACCCTCTATGCCTATACTCTGAAGAGTTTTGATCAAGAAAGGATGCTGTACTTTGTCAAATGCTTTTTCTGCATCTATTGAGAGGATCATATGATTCTTGTTCTTTCTTTTGTTAATGTATTGCATCACATTGATTGATTTGCAAATGATGAACCAACCTTGCAGCCCAGGGATAAATCCCACTTGGTCGTGGTGAATAATCCTTTTAATGTACTGTTGGATCCTATTGGCTAGTATTTTGGTGAGAATTTTTGCATCCATGTTCATCAGGGATATTGGTCTGTAGTTCTCCTTTTTGATGGGGTCTTTGTCTGGTTTTGGGATCAAGATAATGGTGGCCTCATAAAATGAGTTTGGAAGTTTTCCTTCCATTTCTATTTTTTGGAACAGTTTCAGAAGAATAGGTATTAATTCTTTAAATGTTTGGTAGAATTCCCCTGGGAAGCCATCTGGCCCTGGGCTTTTGTTTTTTGGGAGATTTTTGATGACTGCTTCAATTTCCTTAGTGGTTATAGGTCTGTTCAGGTTTTCTATTTCTTCCTGGTTCAGTTTTGGTAGTTGATACATCTCTAGGAATGCATCCATTTCTTCCAGGTTATCTAATTTGCAGGCATAGAGTTGCTCATAATATGTTCCTATAATTGTTTGTATTTCTTTGGTGTTGGTTGTGATCTCTCCTCTTTCATTCATGATTTTGTTGACTTGGATCATTTCTCTTTTCTTTTTGATAAGTCTGGCCAGGGGTTTATCAATCTTGTTAATTCTTTCAAAGAACCAGCTCCTAGTTTCGTTGATCTGTTCTACTGTTCTTTTAGTTTCTATTTCATTGATTTCTGCTCTGATCTTTATTATTTCTCTTCTCCTTCTGGGTTTAGGCTTTAGTTGCTGTTCTTTCTCCAGCTCCTTTAGGTGTAGGGTTAGGTTGTGTACTTGAGACCTTTCTTGTTTCTTGAGAAAGGCTTGTATTGCTATATACTTTCCTCTTAGGACTGCCTTTGCTGCATCCCAAAGATTTTGAATAGTTGTGTTTTCATTTTCATTGGTTTCCATGTATTTTTAAAATTCTTCTTTAATTTCCTGGTTGACCCATTCATTCTTCAGTAGGATGCTCTTTAGCCTCCATGTATTTGAGTTCTTTCCAACTTTCCTCTTGTGATTGAGTTCTAGCTTCAAAGCACTGTGGTCTGAAAATAGGCAGGGAATGATCCCAATCTTTTGGTACTGGTTGAGACCTGATTTATGACCTAGGATGTGATCGATTCTGGAGAATGTTCCATGGGCACTAGAGAAGAATGTGTATTCTGTTGCTTTGGGATGGAATGTTCTGAATATGTCTGTGAAGTCCATTTGGTCCAGTGTGTCATTTAAAGTCTTTATTTCCTTGTTGATCTTTTGCTTAGACGATCTGTCCATTTCAGTGAGGGGGTTGTTAAAGTCCCCCACTATTATTGTATTGTTGTCGATGTGTTTCTTTGCTTTTGTTATTAACTGCCTTCTATAATTGGCTGCTCCCATGTTAGGGGCATAGATATTTACAATTGTTAGATCTTCTTGTTGGATAGATCCTTTAAATAGGATATAATGTCCTTCCTCATCTCTTATTACAGTCTTTGGTTTAAAATCTAATTTGTCTGATATAAGGATTGCCACCCCAGCTTTCTTTTGGTGTCCATTAGCATGGTAAATGGTTTTCCACCCCTTCACTTTCAATCTGGCGGTGTCTTTGGGTCTAAAATGAGTCTCTTGCAGACAGCATATTGATGGGTCTTGTTTTTTAATCCAATCTGATAGCCTATGTCTTTTGATTGGGGCATTGAGCCCATTTACATTCAGGGTAACTATTGAAAGATAGGAATTTAGTGCCATTGTATTGCCTGTAAGGTGACTGTTACCGTATATTGTCTGTGTGCCTTTCTGGTCTATGTTGCTTTTAGGGTCTCTCTTTGCTTAGAGGACCTCTTTCAAGATTTCTTGCAGGGCTGGTTTCGTGTTTGCAAATTCCTTTAGTTTTTGTTTGTCCTGGAAGCTTTTTCTCTCTCCTTCTATTTTCCATGACAGCCTAGCTGGATATAGTATTATTGGCTGCATATTTTTCTCATTTAGTGCTCTGAATATATCATGCCAGTCCTTTCTGGCCTGCCAGGTCTCTGTGGATAGGTCTGTTGCCAATCTAATGTTTCTACCCTTGTAGGTTACATATCTCTTGTCCCGAGCTGCTTTCAGGATTTTCTCTTTGTCTCTGAGACTCGGAAGTTTTACTATTAGATGTTGGGGTGTTGACCTATTTTTATTGATTTTGAGAGGGGTTCTCTGTGCTTCCTGGATTTTGATGCCTGTTTCCTTCCCCAAATTAGGGAAGTTCGCCGCTATAATTCGCTCCATTATACCTTCTGCCCCTCTCTCTCTTTCTTCTTCTTCTGGGATCCCAATTAGTCTAATGTTGTTTCGTCTTATGGTATCACTTATCTCTCGAATTCTGCCCTCGTGATCCAGTAGTTGTTTATCTCTCTTTTTCTCAGCTTCTTTATTTTCCATTATTTGGTCTTCTATATCACTGATTCTCTCTTCTACCTCATTTATCCTAGCAGTTAGCGCCCCCATATTTGATTGCACCTCATTAATAGCCTTTTTGATTTCTACTTGGTTAGATTTTAGTTCTTTTACTTCTCCAGAAAGGGTTTCTCTAATAACTTCCATGCTTTTTTCAAGCCCAGCTAGTATCTTTAAAGTGATGATTCTGAACTCTAGATCTGACATCGTACTAATGTCCATATTGAATAGGTCCCTGGCAGTCGATACTACCTCTTGTTCTTTTTGTTGAGGTGATTTTTTCCATCTTGTCATTTTGCCCAGAGGAGAATAGATTAATGAGAGAACAAAATGCTAACAGGGTAACAATGTTCCCAGAAAATATACTCTAAACACATCAGAAAAGACCTGAAGCAGTGGGAAAAGAAAGGGAAAGAGAGAAAAAAGAAAAAGAAAAAAAAAAGGAAAAGAAAAAGATAAAGATAAAAACAAAAACAGAACAAAAGAGAAAAAAAAAACCAGAATGTGATCAAATATGATCAGGCTGGTATATAGATCAGTGCCACACACTAGATTTTGGGTGTATTTGGTCTGTTAGAAGAAAGTGCCTCCCAAAATTTTAAAGAAAGAAAACCTTATGTATGTACAAAAATAAGGGTTGATATGATGAAGGGATGGAATATGACTGTAAAGATGGAAATTATAAAAAATTTTATAAAAGGAATTGATAAGAAGTTGTTTGAAAAAAGAAAGAAGAGGATTAAAAAAAGAAAAAATAAAAGGGAGAGAATGTGATCAGGCAGGGGAGTAGAAAAGAACCATACAATAGAGATTTAGGGTATATTTTGATCTGTTAGAAGAAACTATCTCAAAATTTTAAAGAGCGAACAACTTAGATATATATGCCAAAAATATGGGTAACTACTATGAAGGGATAGAATATGACTCCAAAAATGAAAAATAAAAATGTTTTTTAAAAAACGGGATTGATAAGATGTTGGTTGAAAAAGGGAAAAAGAAAAATTAAAAAAAAAAAAAAGACAGTTAAAAAAAAATTAACTTTGAAAGACTAAAGAATCATGGTAAAAAAGCCATGAATTCTATGTGCAGTAGTCCCCTAGCGCTGGACTTCTGCCGTTCTCATTGATCGGTAAACTTGGTCTTGGCTGGCTGTTCTCGCTGATTTTCTGGGGAGGGGCCTGTTGCCGTGGTTTCCAAATGTCTCTGCCGGAGGCGGAATTGCCCCGCCCTTGCCCCCTCCCGGCTAAGTAATCTGCTCGGGTTTGCTCTCCGGGGCTTTTGTTCCCTGCGAGCTTTCCATACAGCTTTGGAGGCGGAGAGTGATGATGGCGGCCTCCTAATCTCCGCCCCGGAGGAGCCGAGAACTCGGGGCCCCGCTCCTCAGTGAGCCCCCAGAGAAAAGCCGCCAGTCACTCCCGTCTCCCCGGGGCTCCGGCCGCCCTCCGTGCTCGCCCGGCCTGGGCCTGTGACCGCGCGTTTCTCTCTCTGGCACCCGACCCTGGGTGGAGTCTCCAAACCCAGCAGATTCCTGCGGTGCACTCCCGCGTGGCTCCTCCCGGGGGAGGAAGGTGAGTCTCCCCGAATCTGCCGCTTGTCGGGTCCCTGCTGGAGGAGCAGGGGCCCGACTGTGCCCTCGATCACAGTTTATGACAACCCCGAGCTGAGAACCCGCTCCTCAGCTCCGTCTCTGCAGCCGGCTTCCCTGCTGGGATCTCTGCCGCACTCAGGCACCCCCGGTCTTTCTGTGACCCCGAGGGTCCTGAGACCACACTGTCCCGGAGGGTTCCACCCCCCACTTAGCCACCAGAGTGACGTCCCTCGGCGGAGCAGACTTTTAAAAGTTCCGATTCTGTGCTCCGCGGCTCGATCACTTGCCAGAAGCGGCCGACGGAGGCCCCTCCCCCGCCGTCTATCCTCCCGAATATCGCCTCGGATTCACTTCTCCGCACGTCCTACCTTCCAGAAAGTGGTCGCTTTTCTGTTCAGAGGGTTGTTGCTATTCCTTTCTTCGATCTCCTGTTGAGTTTGTAGGTGTTCAGAATGGTTTGATCCCTATCCAGCTGAATTCCTGAGAGGAGACGAAATCCAGGTCTCCTACTCCTCCACCATCTTGCTCCGCCCCCTATGTAGCTTTACTTCTTACTTTCCAGTCTAGATGAATTTGATTTCATTTTCTTGTCTAATTGTCCTAGATTGTACCTTAGTACAATGTTGTTTAGGTGTGTAGGAATGGACATCCTGTGTTGTTCCTGATCTTAGGATGAAACTAAAATGAATCTTTCACCATTAAGTAAGGTATTAGTTGGAGTTTTTCATAGATGCCCTTTATCTGGTTGAGGAAGTTCCTTTCTGTTCCTAGTTTTTTTGAGTGCTGTTAGCATGAATGAGTGTGGGATTTTGTCAAACACTTTTTGTTCATCTATTGAGATGACCATGTGGTTTTTGTCTTTTATTCTGTAAATATGGTATATTGCATTGATTCAATTTTGGAATGTGAACTAAGCTTGTATTCTAGGATAATCCAATTTATATACAATGTTGCATATTCTTGTTTATGTTTTTGGATTCAGTTTGCTAGGATTTTGTTGAGGAATTTTTGCCTACATTCATGAAAGATATTAGTCTGTAGTTTCTTTTCTTATGTTGTATTTTTACGGTTTTGGCATGAGAGTAATACGGGTCTCAGTATTAGTTAGAAAGAAGTGATTCTCCTCCATTTTTTGGAAGAGTTAGAAAGGATTGATGTTGACTCTTAAAAAAATACCTTTTTTAACTTTAAAGAAGTTTGATGGTATTCATCAGTGAAACCATTCGGTCTTGGGCTTTGATTTATAATGAGTTATTGATTACTAATTTAATTTCTTTACTCTTATGGGTCTATACATATTTTTCTATTTCTTACTGAGTCATTTTCAATAGTTTGTGCTTTTCTAGGTATTTGTTTATTTTATCTTATTTATCTGGTTTGTTGGCATACAACTGTTCATAGTATTCTCTTCTCATAGTAATCCTTTTAATTTCTGTAAGGTAGATAGTAATATCCCCTCTCTTATTTAGTAATTTGAATCTTCTCTTTTTTTCTTGGTCATTCTAGCTAAATGTCAATTTTGTTGATCTTTACAGGGAATAAAATTTTGGTTTTGTTTTTCTATTAATTATTACTTTCTGCTCTAATCCTTATTTATCTTGTCCTTCTATTTCTTTTTTCAGTGTCTGAAGGTGGAACTTTAGATTGTTCATTTGAGATTTTACTTCTTTTTTATTGTGCATTTTATATCTCTCAATTTCCCTCTAAGAACTACTTTCACTGCATTTTAAATGTTTTTAATTGATAGTCTTTATGTTTTCTTTTTAGCAGTTTAAGTTTACAGGAAAAAAAATGAGTAAAAAGTACAGAGGTTCCATTTACCCCTCAAGCCAGCCACCCATTTCCCCTATATTTATTTTTAAGATTTATTTATTTATTTGCATGAGCATGGATGAGACAGAGAGAACAAGAGAGAGAAGGTGAGAGAGAGAGAGAGAGAGAGAGAGAGAGAGCGAGAGAGAGAATGTACAGGATGTGGTGGGGGGCAGAGGGAGAGGGAGAGAGAAACCCCAACAGATTCTGTGCTGAGTTTGGAGTCCGACTTGGGGCTTGACCCAACAACCCTGAGATCAGGAGCGTAGCTGAAACCAAGAGTGGGAGGCCCAACTGAGTGCACCACCCAAGTGCCCCTCCCCTATATTTAATATTTTGCATTACTGTGATATATTTGTTACAATTGATGATCCAATACTGATACATTATTATTATATGAAGTCCATAATTTACATGAGAGTTCACTCTTTGTGTTACAAATTATATGCATTTTGACAAACATATATAAAGACATGTATTCATCATTATAGTATCATACATAATAATAGTTTTATTGCCCTAAAAATCCCGTTATACTGCTTCACTTATTCATCCCTTCCTCCCTCCTACAGAACTCCTGTCAACTACTGATCTTTTTACTGTCTCCGTATATTTGCCTTTCAGAATGTCACATATTTGGAATCATACGTATATAGCTTTTTCAGATTGGCTTCTTTCACTTAGTTATGTGCATTTAAGTTTCCTCCATGTCTTTTTGTGGCTTGATAGCTCATTTCTTTTTAACACTGTTTAACATTCCATAGTATGGATATAATACAGTTTGTTTATCCATTCACCTCTTGAAGGGCATCTTGGTTGCTTCCAAGTTTTGACAATTATGGACAAAGCTGCTATAAACATTTGTGTGCAGGTTTTCCCTATATCAGAGCTGAGGATCTCAGCACAGATGGGACTGTGAAGATATTTTTTTTGTGCTCTAAAACTTGCTGCCCATATCAAGAACTATAGAAGATTTCTTTCTGTTTCAGAGCCTGGGCAACTTTTTAGTTCTTTGATTAGTTTTCTTAGCTCTCCAGTCTTGCCTCTGGTTTTTTGTGCTTTGGGAGATGTTACATCACATTGATACCCTGCCCCCAGTCTTCAGAGGACTACTTTAGCTGTTATCTTGTACTAGTTCAAGATTTGGAGTGTTGTGGAGATATGTCTTTCAACTATTATTAGCTTTCATCAGCCTCTGACTTTTACTCATACAAGACCCGCAGTGACTCATAACAGTTTCTCTTTCATCTTTAACCCTGTTACCAGATTTTACTCTATTACCTCCATGCACTTAGGAAGACTTTGAGAAGTAGTTGATGCGTTAGGTACAAATTAACTCATTGAATGAGATTCCTTGGGAATCTAAAATGTGACACAATCAATAATGTTTCTTTAAGAAGTTTAGCAGATATCTTCTTACCCTTATCCACAGCATTTTTCTAGGGATGAAATGGCCATGGGTCTCTCAGGAATGGCTTCTCTTTTTCTGGAAAATAGTTCATTTTTGTTACTTTGCAGCCTCAACTTTCTGACAGTATTGGAAAAACACCATACTTTTTTGTTATGTAACTTGGTTTCATTCATAGGGTGGGAGTAATGGTCTTTTGTGATTTTTTTTTAACATTATAATCTAAAGTGTAGGGTCTACTAACCTTTATGTTGGATTTTGTCAAATGCTTTTCTGCATCAATTGAAATAATATGTTTTTCTCCCTTTATTCTATTAATGTGCTGTATTACATTGGCTGTTTTTCATATGTGAACCACCCTTGCATTACAGATAAATCCCACTTTGTCATGGTGTATAATCTTTTTAATATGTGGCTGATTCAATTTACTAGTATTTTGTTGAGGAGTTTCGCATCTATATTCATCAGGAGTGTTGGTGTGTAGTTTTATTATATTGTGATGTCTTTGTCTGGATTTGGTATCAGGATAATGCTGGTCTTATAAAATAAGTTAGGAAATGAGCCCTGCTATTCTATATTTTGGAATAGTTTGAGAAAAATTGGTGCTGATTCTACATTACTTTTTCAAATAAATAATTTTTATTGACTTATACTTGATATACAATGTTATATTAGTTTCAGGTATGTAACATAGCGATTTGACAGTTTTATACATTATGCTATGCTCACCATGATAAGTGTAATTACCATCTGTCACTATACAATGTTATTACAATATTATTGACCATATTCCCTATACTGTTCTTTTCATCCCTGTGACTTATTTATTTTGTAATTGGAAGTTTGTACCTCTTAATCCTCTTCACCTATTTTGATAATCCCCTAGCCCCTTCCCCTCTGGCAACCACCAGTTTGTTCCCTGTATTTATGATTCTGTCTCTATTGGTTTATTTGTTCATTTGTTTGGTTTTTAGATTCCACATATAAGTGAAATCATATGGTACATGTCTTTGCCTGATTTATTTTCATAGCATAATGCCCTCTAGATCCATCTATGTTGTTGCAAATGGCAAGATTTCATTTTTATAATATAAATAAAAAATAATATAACTGAGTAATATTCCATTGTATGTATATATCACATTTTCTTTATCCATTCATCTGTCAGTGGACATTTCCGTTGTTTCCATATCTTGGCTATTATAAATAATGCCTCAATAAGCTTATGGGTTCGTATGTCTTTTTGAGTTAGTGTTTTTGTTTCCTTTGGGTAAATACCCAGTAGTGGAATTACTGGATCATATGATATTTTTATTTTTATTGGCAGAACACCCATACTATTCATCAGTAAAGCCACCTGGTCCTGGGTTTTCTTTTCTTAGGGAAAAGACTCAATCTCCTTACTTGTTGCAGGTCTGTTCAGATTTTCTTTTTTCTTTTTAAATTTTTATTTACATTTTAGTTAATTAACATACAGTGCAATATTGGTTTCTGGAGTAGAATTCAGTGATTCTTCACTTACATACAATAACCAGTGCTCATCACAACAAGCGCCCTCCTTAATATTCATCACCCATCTAGCCCCCTGCCCACCTCCCTCCATCAACCCTCAGTTTGTTCTCTCTCTTTATGAGTCTCTTATGGTTTGTTTCCCTCTCTCTTTTTCCCCCTTCCCCTATATTCATCTGTTTTGTTTCTTAAATTCCACATGTGAGCGAAATCATATGGTAATTGTCTTTTTCTATCTGACTTATTTTGCTCAACATAATACACTCTAGCTCCATCCATGTCATGGCAAATGGCAAGATTTCATTCTTTTTGATGGCTGAGTAATATTCCATTGTATATATGCCACATCTTCTTTATCCATTCATCAGTCAATGGCTATTGTTGATAAAGCTGCTATAAACATCAGGGTGCATGTACCCCTTCAAATCTGTATTTTTGTATCCTTTGGATAAATACAATTTAGTGCAATTGCTGGATCATAGGGTATTTCAATTGCTGGATCATAGGATAGTTTTATTTTTAACTTTTTGAGGAACCTCCATACTGTTCTCCACAGTGGCTGCACCAGTTTGCATTCCCACTAACAGTGTAAGACAGTTCCCCTTTCTCTGCATCCTCACCAACACTTCTTGTTTCTTGTGTTGTTAAATGTAGCCATCCTGACAGGTGTGAGGTAGTATCTCATTGTGGTTTTGATTTGTATTTTCCTGATTATGAGTAATGCTGAGCATCCTTCCATGGTCTGTTAGCCATCTGGATATCTCCTTTGGAAAAGTGTCTATGTCTTCTGCTCATTTCTTAACTGGATTATTTGGGGGTTTTTGGGGTGTTGAGTTTGATGTTCTTTATAGATTTTTGATACTAACCCTTTATCAGACATGTCATTTGCAAATATCTTCTCCCATTCCATAGGCTGCCTTTTAGTTTTGTTGATTGTTTCCTTTGTTCATATTTTCGATTTCTTCTAGGGGAAATTTGTTAGTTTACAGTTGATCATACTATTTTCTTATAATCTTTTATTTCTATAATATGATTAGTAATGCCCCACTTTCATTTCTAATTATAGTTATTTGTGTCTTTTTCCCCTCAGTCCAGCTAAAGTTTTGTCAATTTTGTTGATCTTTTCAAAATACTAGCTATTGGTTGTGTTACCTATTGTTTTTTAATATTCTTTATTTAATTTATCTCTGCTTTAATACTTATTATTTCCTCTGCCAACTTTTTTTTAATTTGCATTAACTTTTCTAGTCCCTTAAAGTGAAAGTTAGGTTTTTTGAGCTCCTTCTTTTAAATGTAGGCATTTGTAGTTAAACACTTTCTTCTAAGACTGCTTACCATAAGTTTTGGTATGTCGTGTATGGTATATGGTATGTTATATTCATTTATCCCAAAGTATTTTCTAATTCCTATTTTGATTTCTTCTTTGACCAATTGACTAAGAGTGTGTTATTTCACTTCCATGTATTTGAGAATTTTCTAGTCTTCCTTCTGTTACTGATTTCTAGCTTTATTCCATTGTTTCCAGAGAAGATACTCTGTAAGATTTCAAGCTTTAAAAATTTTTGAGCCTGGTTTTATGGCCTAACATATGCTCTATCGTATAAAATGTTCCATGTGCACTTGAAAAGATTGTGTATTCTGTTTTTGATGGGTGCAGTGTTCTATAGATATCTAATTAGTTTATAATGTTCAAATCCTCTACTTCCTTACTGATCTTTCTAGATATTTATCCATTGTTAAAAGTGACATGTTTAAGACATTTGATTTAAAATATTTGTCTAGGAAGTTCTATGTCTGTGCTTCCTCAAGGACAGTTTCTCTTAATTCTTTTTAGTAAGCCATAATTTCTTGTTTCTTTTTCTACTTTGCAATTTTTTAATTGAAACCTGGACATTTTAAAAATTATCCTTTATGAACTCTTTCAAAAAATAGAAAGAGGACACTCCCAACTAATTATTTGAAACCAATATTACCTTGATACCAAAACCAGAGAAAGAAAGTATAAGAAAATAAAACTATGGACCAATATTCCTTGTGAATATAGACCAAGAATCCTCAACAAAATGTTAGCAAAGTGAATCTAGTAACATATAAAAAAGATTATACATTATGACCAAGTGGAAACTATTCCAGGAATTCTAGCTTTGTTTAACATGCAAAAATCAATCAATATAATGCAGCATATGAATTGAATAAAGGATAAAACCACTTGACCATGTCCATAGTTGCTGAAAAAACATTTGACAAAATCCAACATTCATGAGAAAACACTCGACAGTGAATAGAAGGCAAATTCTTCAATCTGATAAAGAGCATCTATTAAAATCCACAACTAACCTCATTTGATATAGGACCAAAGGGGGACTCTTCTTGTACCTTTTCCTGGTTCTCTTTGATAAACTTCTAGTTGGTCTACCTTTTAGCTTGTTGTTGTAAGTATCATGGAGCTACCAGTTTTCTTTTAATTGGTCACCAGTAAAGTTTGAATTGTTTTCAACAATGTCATTGTGCTTGAACTTCCCTACACTCTTTTCAAAATAATTAGTCCTCTTAGTCTGATCTGTGTAGCTTTTTGTTCTTCTGTTTGCCTTTTCCCCCTGGGAAGAACTTATGTGCCAATGCAAAGGAGCAAGGGGTAGAGACAAGAGCTTCTCCTAGATTTCATCCCAGCTCAAGGAAAAGAGCTCTGGGCATGAAGTAGAGAGAGCCCTGATCCTCTCTCCTTGACCCTTTTAGTGTGTAACCTCTGCCCTTCTAGAGAGTTGGTTCAGGTTTGTTCAGGGTCAAACATACTCTGCCTGCCATGCTTGGAATAGAGTTTCTTTCTATGAGTAGAGACTGGTGGAGGGAAGGAAGACTGGTTTACTGTAACTGCCTAGAATAGAATTTCTGCACTATGGAGCTTGGGGTGATAAGTGATGCTGGTTGTCAGAGCCTCTCAAGATAAAACTGTGGTCCTACACTGGGGGTTAGGTGGAGAGGGAGCCCATATTCTTGACTGCAGATGCCTGGAGCAGAGTTTCCACCCCACTGAGCTGGTAGTGTTGGGGATATAAATATATCAAGGCTCAAATGCCACAAACTCTTATTGTTCTTATTGAGAGTTAGATGATTTTTTTGATTAGATGTTTCACCATTTGCTTTAGGCACTTATGAAATTTGCAGAGACTTTAAATACTTTGTTTTCCAAAAGTAATTTCCACTAGTTAAAAGGTTGCTTTGCTGGGATAGTGTCCTCTGTGCTTATCAAATGATCATTCTGGAAGTTTATTCAAAGTTAATTTTTTTCATATGGATAGTCACCCGACCTAGAAGTATTTATTGAACAGACCAATCTTTCTCCGACGTACTACAGAATCAGTCTTCTTTGCATAAATCAGATCATCATATATGTGTGTGTCTGATTCTGGACTCTAGGTTTTGTTCCATTAATTAGTTTGCTTATCCTTTTGCCAAACTTACACCTTCTTAATTACTATCCCTTTATAATAGGTATTCTTATCTGGTAGTGAATTTATCTACTTTGCTCCTCTTCTACAAAAATCTCCATTATTCCTGTCTTTTGTTTTTCCTTATGAATTTTAGGATCACCTAGTAAGTTCTTTAAAAACATACTGGATTTTCATTAAGATTGTGTTGAATCTGTGTATTAATTAGGGAGATTTTACATCCTAACAATATTTAATGCCAACAATAATTTCTGATCCATACCATCTATCTTGCCATTTATGTCTTTAGAATTTTTCTCAAAATATGATTCAAGTTTCAGTATAAAGGTCTTTACATCTATCATCAGATCTATTTCTAGAAATATTTTTTATCAGTCAGGGTTCCACTAGAGAAATGGGACCATATATATATGAATGTGAGGGCTAAGAAGTCTGCAATCTACAGGGCAGACTGACAGCCTGACTGGAATTCTTCAGCACCAGCTGAAGTTGCAGACCAGAGGTGGAATATCTTCTTCAGAAAAACCTCAGTTCTGCTCTTATGACCTTTCAGTGGACTCAGTCATGCCCACTCATATTTAGGATACTCTTCTTTACTTCAAGTCAACTGATTATATATGTTTATCATATCTACAAAATACATTCACAGCTATATCTAGATTAGTGTGAATAATTGGGGGACTATAGCATAGCTAAGTGGACACAGAACTGTATCACAATGTTACTAAATTTCCTTTTCAATTTAAATGTTTGTTGCTAAAATAAATAAAATTGTACCATTAAGTTGTTTGTGCAGAAAAAAAATAAGAGCATTATCTTTAGACTCACGTTCTTTTTTCTTAGAGAGAGAGAGAGAGAGAGAGAGGCGGTGAGGGGCAGAGGGAGAAGGAGTGAGAGAATCTTAAGCAGTCTCCATGCCCAGCACAGAGCCCAGTGTAGGGCTCGATCTCACAACCCTGAGATGATGACTTGAGTCAAAATGAAGAGCCGGATGCTTAACTGACTGAGCCACCCCAGTGCCCCTAGAATCCAATCCTGATGTCTATTGCACATACAGAAAGTCAATAGCTTCTTAGATTCTTTTTGACGTCTCTGATCAATCTCCTCTTCAACCCCACGAATTCTGCTCCATTGTCTTCTGTTTGAACTCTTGCAAAAGATTTTAACTGACTTTTTTCTTTTCTTTTCTTTTCTTTTCTTTTCAGTCTTATAGCTATTACTAAATTTTTTGTTTTATTTTACTTTATTTTATTTTATTTTTAAAATTTTATTTACTATTATGTTCAATTAGCCATCATTAGTTTTTGATGTAGTGTTCAACATTTCATTAGTTACGTATAACACCCGGTGCTCATCACCACACATGCCCTCCTTAATACCCATCACTAGGCTCACCCATCCCCCCACCCTTCCCTTCTGTAACCTTCAGTTTGGTTCCCGGAGTCAGAGTCTCTCATGGTTTGTCTCCCTCTCTGATTTCTTCCCATTCAGTTTTCCCTCCCTTCCCTGCTATTCCTTATATTCCACATATGAGTGAAGCCATGTGATAATTGTCTTTCTTTGCTTGACTTATTTCACTTAGTGAAACTCCAGTTTCATCCATGTTGATGCAAATGGTGGGTATTCATCCTTTCTAATGGCTGAGTAATATTCCATTGTATATATGTACCACATCTTCTTTATCTGTTGAAGGGTATCTTGGCTCCTTCCACAGTTTGGCTATTGTGGACATTGCTGCTATGAACATTGGGGCACAAAACTTATAAAACTTTATTTCACTTAATTTTACATTTTGTGATACCCACCTACCCCAAGACCAAATGATTTACTATAAAGAACTTTGACTGGTTTGTCTTTGTATAATTCAGGATCGAACTTGGCAATTACTAGACACATAATAAATATTGTTTGATTGAGAATATGGAAAAAATGTAAAGCTATATATAATTTGCTATATTTTCACTCCTTTAATGTTAAAAACCTTATAAAATTTAACAATCTTAATCTATTAATCTGTTTATCTCCTATATTTAATCAGAAACAACCTTATTTTGTGAAATAGCCCTGTTCTGCTTGTGAAATCCTAACTGCTGTAGGCTATGGTATTTCAGTTAATCAATTAAGCTACCCTAGGAATAAGTGAAAGGATAAATGATTTAGAATCTTTAATGTGACAGCTCTCATGAGAACTGGTTCTTCACTTTACCATGTGGCAGAGTGGAGAGAGTAATAACAGCCATGTAAGGTGATGCTGAGAATAATTGTCTTTAGAAATCCCACAGGTTAAACTCCTCTTCCCCCAACCCACTCTCTTTTTCCATTCTGTGTCACAGTGAGTGGCATTACCATCCATGTAGATGCAAAATCAAACACTTTGGGTCATTTTTATACTTTTTCCTTTCCTTCACCCTACATCCTGCAATCCTTTATTAAGTCCTATTGGTCTTGCCTCTAAAATATATCCCATATCTATTTCTTTCCATTTTCACTGCCACCACTTTCATCCAAAACACCACACCATCTTACAGCATATGTAATTCCTTAGCATAACATTTATTGTGTATTTTATTATTTCTTGTGCCTCACCTGTAGACTGTGAACTCTCTGAGAACAATGTTTGTTTCTGATACTTTATCTCTCCAGGAACATGTTGCCATCAAATATGAAAGTGGGTGCTAATAGTGCATTACTTTCCCCCAAGTGTTCTATTTGCATTTTAACAATGGACTTTCAGAAATAATGCTTTAGAACAATGTATCCCAAATGGTGGTCTGTGAAACACTAGTCAGGTATTCCAGGTTAAATAACCAGGAACACTGCAAACTTTATCCCTTCTTGGGTAATTATAGTACCCATTTACTATATTAAAGGTTTCAAAACATATTGCAATAAAGCATACAGTTTAACTGTATATAGCCCAGCATTTTCCACACTCATTTGACCAGAGAACTTATTTTTCATGACACATCTACTAACATCCTATCGAAGGGTGTATTTTGGACACAGTCTACAAAATGACTCGTAACCAACTTCAGACATCAACTTTCCAGTGTAGGGCAGTTATAAAGGGCAGGAAGGGCATGGGTGAGCCCTGAAATTATCTTGAAAGGCTGAGGATGGCTCCCAAATGACCTCAACAACCTCTTAATAGCTTGGCATGACTATGCCATCCAAGAACCAACTCCTCAGTCTAACTTTTGGTCTGTCCAGTGTTGTTTCATCCTAGAGTATCTGAGTACCCTTGATGACTTTACACAACAATATATCCTTTGGGAATACCAGGTGATCCAGCTAATTTCTCTTTCCCATAAAAATGAAGTTATTTTTAAATTGTTAGTCCCACTGTAGGTCATTAGTTCTGTTTGGTTATTTTCCCTGGATAGAATAGGTAAATTTTTTGTTGCACTATTCAGTTGCCTTTATTCAAACTTGGCATTAATAATCCTCAGAGAAATGCATTCCTTACCATCATAAGAAGGCTCTGGTTCCTGTGTGTGTGGGAGGGGGAGTGATATTGAAGATTTATAGATATAGCTGCTTTAGCTTCTGTGAAAATCACAATAGTTCAACAGCTTGGAAACTTCCTTGGCCCATGGAAACCCCTTAGAAGCCATGTCTGTCTTTCAGTGGTCATTACTTACAAGTCACCCTACAGCTGACCAAGGGCCATGCATATCTTGCCTCACTGTCTTGCAATCCTCAACCTTATCACTGTCCTCTACATCCCCTAAGAAGACCACAGGCATCACATCTGTCTTCAAAGCAGAACTCTCTTGGAAGAAGAGTTATTACTTTTGTGTTAGCTTCTCCTCCCAAGAAAAGTGTGTCCTTCTCCTTTATAAGACAAATTCCTACCCTAAAATCTCTTCTCTTCTAAGTCCTGAAGGACCTTGTTTCTATATTTTCCATTTATTCATGTATCCATTCACAAATAGTTATTAAACAATTCCTACGTTCCATGTACTGTCCAAGGCATTGGGGTTTACAATTGAGAATAAAACAGTAACTGTCTTGTCCTCATGGAGCTCAACCAGTTCAGTTCTTGGATATTTTCCTCTCCACTATCTTCTTCTCCGGGTCCTCAAAAATAGACATGAGTGTCCTATATAGAAAAAACCCGTTGTCTTCTTAATGGCCATCTAGTCTTCTGTTTTCTACTGCCCTCACTCCTTTTTTCTAGTTTGTAAGGTGACCTTTCTAAAGCACAGATATGACTAGTATTCACTCTAGCTTAAAAAGCTCCTATGATTCCCCACCACCTACAAACTAAAGCCTCAACTTTTTATTAATGCATGCAAGACCCTACACAATATGGTCCCAGTCTGGTCTCTTGAGTTAATTTCTCCCAACTCCCCATTGCAAACCTTATGTTCAAAGGTGAGACTAGGGTGAGGTACTTAGGGTATAAATCTAAGAGTGAGTGTCTCCTTAAATTTTTGTGCCCTGGATGTTTCACTCAGCTTACCCTAGTCCCAACCCTGTTTATATTGGAACCACTCATGATAGGCTCTGTGTCCCTAAAAACATGAGGTGCCTTTAAATCTCTGTGCCTTTGCAATGTTTCCTTTATTTTCACCATCCCTCTTTTTTCATAATTAAAGAAAATTTTAATTTTTTTGCTTATGTCTTTTGAGTCACACCTAACTAGAATATAAGCCCAAAGAGAGCAAGGGTCATGTCTGTGCTGCTCACTGTTGTATCTCCAGCAATTAGGAAAAGGAAGAATGAAATAAATCCAGTTCAAAAGCCACTTCTTCTGTGGAACTCTCCCTGACTCTTCTGTTCCACTGCAAATTCAATTGCTCTTACTTTCGTGTTCCAAGGATATAACTCAGTTATAGTTTTATAACATTGTAAGATATTACACTAAATCTCTCCCTTTGACTATATATATATATATATATATATATATATATATATATATATATATAT
>NW_023270175.1:21512292-21576684 GCF_011800145.1 Mirounga leonina
TATATATATATATATATATATATATATATATATATATATATATATATATATATATATATAATCAATTTGTTTTGAATAAACTTTTTTATGTTAGAACAGTTTTAGATTTACAGAATTATTGCAAAGATAGTATAGAGAGTTTTCACATACTGCACACCCAGTTTCCCCTATTATTAACATCTTAAATTAGCATGGTACATTTTTCATAATGAACCAACATGGTACTTTATTATTGACATCCCTACTTCACTCAGATTTCCTCAGTTTTTCCCTGATGTCTCTTTTCTGTTCCACAGTATTCCAATCAGGTTACCACATTACATTCAGATGCCACATCTCTTTAGGCTCTTCTGGGTTTTGATAGTTTTTCAGACTTCCCTAGTTTTTGATGACCTTGACAGTTTTAAGGATTACTGGTCAGGAATTCAGTACAATGGATTTCAAATTTTTCTGATTTTTTTTCTCATAATTAGACTGGTGTAATGTGTTTTGGGGAGGAAGACCTCAGAGGTAAAGTGCTATTCTCATCACAATATTTCAAAAGTATATTATCAATATATGTTGACCTTGATCACTAAGCTTTAAGTAATGTTTGTTGGATTCTCTACTATAAAGTTACTATATTTTCTGTTTTCATAATGTACTCTTTGGAAGAAAGTCACTATGTACAGCCCACACTTACAGAGTAAGGAGTCATGCCTTACCTCCTTAAGGTGCAGAATCTGTATAAATTATTTGGAATTCTTCTGCACCTGAGATTTGTCTCTTCTCATTTATTTATTTATTTATTTAGTAATTTATTTATATCAGGAAAGACTCATGGATATTTATTTTGTGCTTTTGTGTTACAAGCTTATACTATTTTGTTTTGTTATTCAAATTGTTCCAGCTTTGGTCATTAGGAGCCATTTCAATTGGCTCCTGTATTCCTTTCATATAAACTCATTTTATTTATTAGCACATTTTTATTTCTGGTATTAGAAGATACTCCAAAGTAGTCATGTATAATTCCTATTCCAATGCTAGAATGAGCCATTTCTTCACGAAGCCCTGGTTTCTTTTAATGGAGAATGGTGTTAGAAACCAGATCTGGGTGCTAGGTGTGTTTATTGATTGTTACATTGTTTTAAGGTTTCTCATCTCACTGAGTAAGAAGAAATAAGTGTGTAAATTTAACCACTGTGCATACATATATCTATAAATATTTCATTTTATTGAGATATAATTGACATATAACATTGTGTAAGTTTCAGGTATACAGTGTTAATTTGGTACACTTATATACTGCAATATGATTATGAATGTAACATTAGCTAACACACCCATCAAGTTACATTAATTATCATTTATTTTTTGCAGTGAGAACATTTAAAATCTATTCTCTTAACAATTTTCAAGTATATAATACAGTATTGTTAATTATAACCACAATGCTGTGCTTTGGGTCTCCAGAACTTAATTCATCTTCTAAATGCAAGTTTGTGCCCTTTGACCAACATTTCAATTCCCCCACCTCCTGGCCCATGGTAACTATCATCCTATCCTCTTTTTTCACAAGTTTGGCTTTTTTTAGATTCCACATATACGTGCTATCACACAGTATTTGTTTTTCTCTTTCTGACTTATCTTTTTGAGTTAGTATTTTCATTTTCTTGAGATAAATACTCAGAAGTGGAATTACTGGATTATTGTCAGCTCTATGTATTATTATTTCTATTATATATTATATGTTATTGAAATATAGTTGACTCATAATGTTACATTAGTTTCAGATGTACAACATAGTGATTCAATAAGTCTATATGTTACAGTATGCTCACATAAGTGTAGCTACCATCTGTCACCATACAACACCATCACAATACCATTGACTATATTACCTATGCTGCATCTTTTATTCCCATGAATTCTTTATCCCATAACTGGAAGCCTGTATCTCCCACTTCCCTTCACCCTCTTTGCCTATGCCCCCACACCCTTCTCCTCTGGCAACCATCAGTTTGCTCTCTGTATTTATGGGTCTGTTTTTGCTTTTTGTTTGTTTATTCATTTGCTTTTTTTTTTTGGTTTAGATTCCACATAAAAGTGAAATCATATGGTATGCATTCTTATCTGCCTTATTTCATTTAGCATAATATCCTCTAGGTCCACCCATGTTGTCACAAATGGCAAAATCTCATCCTTTTTTTTTTTAAGAATTTTTTTTTATTATTTTTTTTAAAGATTTTATTTATTTATTTGAGAGAGAGAGACAGAGAGAGAGAGCACATGAGAGGGGGGAGGGTCAGAGGGAGAAGCAGACTCCCCGCCGAGCAGGGAGCCAGATGCAGGACTCGATCCAGGGACTCCAGGATCATGACCTGAGCCGGAGGCAGTCGCTTAACCAACTGAGCCACCCAGGCGCCCAAGATCTCATCCTTTTTTATGGCTGAGCAATATTCCATTGTATCTATATATACACCACATCTTCTTTATCCGATCATCTGTCGATGGACACTTGGGTTGCTTTCATATTCCACTATTGGGTATTCACTAAAAGAAAACAAAAGCACTAATTTGAAAAGATATATGCACCTCTATGTCTAGTTTTTATTTTTTTTGAGGAAACTCCATACTGTTTTCCATAGTGGCTGCAACAATTTACATTCTCACCAACAGTGCACAAGTGTTTTTTTTTTTTCCACATCCTTGCCAATGCATGTTATTTCTTGTCTTTTGGTAATAGTCATTTTAATAAGCATATATCTAGATAGATAAATAGATAAGTGATATCTCATTGTGGTTTTGATTTGTACTTTTCTGATGAATAGTAATGTTGAACACATTTTTGTGTACATATTGGCTGTTTACATGTCTTCTTTGGAAAAAAGCTTATTCAGTTCCTTTTCCCATTTTTAAATATATATTTCCAGCTTTATAGAGAAAGAATTTTATTCTATAAGTTCCTATTATCAGATGACCCAGCCCCTCCATTATTTTCCCTCTGTCTGAGAGCATCACCTCAGAGTACAATGAAGAAAGACCCTTCAAGATATTCTCAGACCCAAATCAGATGCCAGCTGAAGAATTTTCCTGTGAATTCCTGCCAAGACCTAGGGTTGATGGCCTTTTTTTTTTTTTTCCTAGAAACGCTGAGACATTTGGGGGAAGGACAAACTGGACATGTTCTCTTTGGGAGGCCCCTATAGCTTTGGAGAAAAGGTGCCCAAGAAATACAGAGTCACTCAAGGGAGCCAAGGAAGGGGTAGGGAGAGGGGCAATTAGTAGCTAATAAAAGAAAAATAATGCTACCCATGGTTCATATATGTATTTCATACTCAATTAGACTCAACCACCCCCAAGCGCATGCACGCACACACACACACACACACACACAGATCTTTTCAAGGGAAAAAAAGGAAAGGAGGCAAAACTAGAAGCTGATGACTTATCTCTATATCTACAGCTGTCGGTCACAAAATAAGCTTCAGTGAAAATGTAAAGCTTCCTTCCTGCTTTCTGTTGCTCACCTTACCACTTTCCTTGGACTGTTAACCAGGTTTGTCCTCCAGCCTGTCATGCCCACTGACCCCCTCTGCCCCAGAGGAGGCCATGATTTATTATTGTCTCTCACCACCAGTGCCCTCAATCTAGAAGAAAGGTGGCTTTGTGCCTTTTTACTTCTTTGTAGAGAGTCCACAGTATTCCATATCTCAACTTCTATGACCTTGATCAGTTCACTTACCACCATGAAGTCTCCTTCTTCATCTCTAAAGCAGTAATAATAATAATAATAATAATAATAATAATAATAATAATAATATCTATTTCAAAGTGTTGTTTGTAAGTATTAAATGAGATTTTTCTAGGTAAAGCACCTAGCACAGTGCCTGGCACATAGTACAAGCTCACTAAATGTTATTGGTTAGTATCTATTTCACACAGATACACTTTAGTCATACAATTAGTAAGAGATTGAGTAGGGACTTGAACCAATTATTTTAAAGATTTTATTTATTTATTTGAGAGAGAGAGAGTACAAGCAGGGGGAGTGGCAGAGGGAGAGGGAGAAGCAGACTTCCTGCTGAACAGGGAGAGCAATGTGGTGCTCGATCCCAGGACCCCATGATGATGATCTGAGCTGAAGACAGACACAACTGACTGAGCCACCCAGGTACCCCTGAACCAATGTTTTATGACTTGGTCCAATTTATTGGTTCATGGCTCTTTCCACTTATCCTATAAGGAAACTTTGGCTTTATTTTCAACTTAGCTTCTGAGTATTAACTATGTATAAGGAACTGGGGCTTAGCATTGGAGATACCAAGATGAATGAGACATTACTCTTGCCATCGGGGAGTTCATGGCCTCATGGAAGAGAATGGTAGCTAAATAGACATTACATTACAAGAATATAATTTTGTTATAGGTGGAGGTGAAACTTTGTGGAAGCCCCAATGAGAGGCAGTTTGTTCAGAGTAGGGATAAAGGGAAAAATTCCTGCATGAGTAATCACCTGAGGGAAGTCTTGTCAGATGAGTGAGAGTGGTTTTATGAAGGGGAAGGATCTAAGTGTATAGTTGGTGGGGATTGTAGACAGGGTCCACATCTAGGTTAAGGTTCAGGAGCAAGTAATATCACAATGTGAAGAGTACCTAAGGACTGAAACATGAGGAATGAGGCAGGAGATGAAGTGAAAGAGTTAGGCAGGGGCCAGGTTTTAAAAGTTTTAGACACCAGGTTATAGAACGTTTTCTATAGGGGGAGTCTATTGGTTTTAGATAGAAGAATAACATAGTTAAATGAATGAAATCTTGCCATTTGCAACAACATAGGTGGAGCTAGAGAGTATTATGCTGAGCAAAATAAGTCAGTCAGAGAAAGACAAATTCTATATGATTTTACGGATATGTGAAATTTAAGAACAAAACATATGAGCAAAGGGAAAGAGAGAGAGAGAGAGAGAGAGGCAAACCAAGAAACAGACTCTCAATTATAGAGAACAAACTGTTGGTTACCAGAAGGGAGGTGGGTGGGGCCTGGGTGAAATAGGTGATGAGGATTAAGGAGTGCATTTGTTGTGATGAGCACCAGGGTGATGTATGGAAGTGTTGAATCACTATATTGTACACCTGAAACTAATATTACACTGTATGTTAACTAATGGGAATTTAAATAAAAACTAAAAAAAAATAGATATGCTATTTAGAAAGACTTAAGTGGGTACACCAGATAAGAGATTATTGCAGTAGTCCAGGTTAGAGATGATGTTGGCTTCCATCAGGATGGTAGTAGTGGAAATGGAGAGAATACATCTGATAGAAGGTATATTTAGGAGATAGAAAGGATAGGACAGTACAGGATAGGGTTTGTTGAGGGATTAGATATAAAGGGTGAGAAAGAGAAATCTAGGGTTACAATAAGAATTTTGGTCTAAGCAATTTGGTAAGTGATGGTAGCATTCATAAAATTGGGAACATAGAATAAATTTTTTCTTATCCTCTCATTTTGCATGTGAGAAAATGGAATCCATCAAAGGGGAAGTGGTGTGGCCAAGGTTGAACAAAAAAATTAGGGATGAATGGGGGACCAGGACTCATTTTTTATTTAGTTTTTATTTATACATTTTCCATGGCACCAAAAAGTTCCTCTGCTCAGCAGTCTTTGTACATTGGTAAGAGATAAATGAATCAAATTAACATCAAAAGCTCAATATCAAAGTAGAAGGTAGATGGTTGGGTCATAAATCTGCAGTTTTTTTAACATGACTCACGTTGAGAGTTTATTCACTAGGCATTGATTTTTTTCTTTTAGCATTGGACTTTCAATGAATGATTTCATATAAAGCAAAACACTACCCTTAGTATTTAATGAGAGAAGAATCACCACTTAGTCAGGAGGAGATATGGTTCCTGACCATGAAGAAAATTCTGGCTGATGAGAGAGATAGTTTTCTTTCTCTAGGGAGTCCCTGTCCTCAGGAACCTCCAGTCTGATGAGGGTAATATTCGTTCATCCAACATATATCTGTTGGGAACCTACTGTGTTCCAGGCACTGTTCAAGGCACTAGGGATATGTTGGTAGGAGAATAAATGGGGCTTATATAACTGAGCTTACATTTGAGTGCAGGAGAAAGACAATAAATAGTAAATTTAATATGTAAATAAAATATAGTATGTCTGAGAAAAATAAGTGTTAAGGAAAATATAAAGCAGGTGTTATGAACAGAATTGTGTGCCCCCCACCCAATTCATATGTTAGAGTCCCAACTCCCAGTGCCTCAGAATATGGCTTTATTTAGAGACAGGGTCTTCAAAGAGGTAATTAAACTGGAGTCATTGGGGTAGGCTCTAATTCAATATGGTAGGTGTCCTTATAAAAAGAAATTTGGACACAGACACATACAAAAGGAAGATTGTGTGAAAACACAGGAGAAAGATGGTCATATATAAACCAGGGAGAGAGTCTCCAAAAGAAATAAATCCTGTGTGACCTCAGACTTCTAGCCTCCAGAAGTGTGAGAAAATAAATTTCTGTTGTTTAATCCACTCAGTCTGTGGTAATTTGTTATGTCAGCCCTAGCAGACTACAGGGATACATACAGCAGGAAAAGGGGATAGGGAGTGCTGGGGTAGGACTAAGGTTACAATTTTACCTACAGAAGTTAGCTGATATTTGAGCAAAAAATCTAGAAGAAGTGAGGGAGCATCACACATAGATATCTGGACAAGAGTATTCTAGGCAGAAGGGATAGCAAGTACAAAAACCCTGAGGTAGGGGTGTGCCTGGTGAGTTTGAGGAACAACAGAGAAAGTCAGAATGGCTAAAGCAGAGTAAGGTCAGAGAGTTAATATACAGTAGGGCAAATCACATAGGACCTTTTAGATTTTTGTATAGAATTTTTCTGAAAATTTTCTGGAATTTAGATCCAGCCACTGTGGAAAACAGTTGGTCATTTCCTCAACAAGTGAAAGATAGAATTGTCATATGACCCAGCAGTTCTACTTCTAGGTATATACTCAAAATAATTGAAAACAGAGACCCAAACAGATGTTTATATATGAATATTCATGGAAATATTATTCAAAATAGCTAAAAACAAGGGAAACAAAAGCAAAAATGAACTTTTGGGACCTCATCATGATAAAAAGCTTTTGCATAGCAAAGGAAACAGTCAATAAAACTAAGAAGCAACCCCCAGAATGGGAGATGATATTTGCAAATGACATTATGGATAAAGGGCTGGTATCCAAGATCTATAAACAACTTCTCAAGCTCAACACCCAAAAAACAAATAATCCAGTCAAGAAATGGGCAGAAGACATGAACAGACACTTCTCCAAAGAAGACAACCAAATGGCTAACATACACAGGAAAGGATGTTCAACATCACTAGCCATCAGGGAAATACAAATCAAAACCACATTGAGATACCACCTTACACCAGTTAGAATGGCAAAAACTAACAAGACAGGAAACAAGTGTTGGCAAGGATGTGGAGAAAGGGAAGCCCTCTTACACTGTTGGTGGGAATGCAAGCTGGTATGGCCACTCTGGAAAACAGTATGGTGGTTCCTCAAGATGTTAAAAACAGAGCTACCCTATGACACAGCAATTGCACTACTGGGTATTTACCCCAAAGATACAGATGAAGTGAAAAGATGGGCCACATGCACCCCAAAGTTCATAGCAGCAATGTCCACAATAACGAAACTGTGGAAGGAGCCAAGATGCCCTTCAACAGAAAAATGGATAAAGAAGATGTGGTCCATATATACAATGGAATATTACTCAGCCATCAGAAAGGATGAATACCCACTATTTGCATTGACATGGATGGAACTGGAGGGGATTATGCTAAGTGAAATAAGTCAAGCAGAGAAAGTCAATTATCATATGGTTTCACTCATATGTGGAACATGAGGAATAGCATGGAGGACCACAGGGGAAGGGAGGGAAAACTGAATGGGAAGAAATCAGAGAGGGAGACAAACCATGAGAGACTCTGGACTCCGGGAACTAAACTGAGGGTTACAGAAGGGAGGGGGTGGGGGGATGGGGTAACTGGGTGATGGGTATTAAGGAGGGCACATGTGGTGATGAGCACTGGGTGTTATATGCAACCAATGAAATGTTGAACACTACATCAAAAACTAATGATGTATTATATGCTGGCTAACTAAACATAATAAAAAAACAAATGATGTACTATATGTTGGCTAATTGAATATAATAATAAAAAATAGCCAAAAAGTGGAAAAAACTCAGGGGGAGAAGCAAGATGGTGGAGGAGTAGGAGACCTAAATTTCGTCTGGTCTCAGGAATTCAGCTAGACAGTTATCAAACCATTCAGATTCAACAGGAGATCAAAGACAAGAATAGCAGCAATTCTATGAACAGAAAAGCGACCACTTTCTGGAAGGTAGGATAGGGAAGATAGATGGCAGGGGGAGGGAGCTTCCCTCAGCCGGCTACTGGCAAGTGATAGAGCAGCAGAGCACAAAATCGGAACATTTAGAAGTCTGCTCCGCTGAGGGACATCACTCCAGTGGCTAAGCAGGGAGTGGAACCCTTGCTGGGACAGTGTGGTCTCAGGACCCTCGGGGTCACAGAAAGACCAGGGGTGCCTGAGTACGGCAGAGCTCCTAGGTATTGGAGCAGGGAAGCTGGCTGCAAAGACAGAGCCGAGGAGTGGGCTCTCAGCTTGGGGCTGCCATGAACTGTGATCCGCAGTGCAGTCAGAACACTGCTCCTCCAGCAGGGACCCAAAAAGCGGCACATCCGGGGAGACTCCCCTTCCTCCCCTGGGAGGAGTGGTGCGGGAGTGCACCACAGGAATCTGATGGGTTTGGAGCCTCCAAACAGGGTTGTGCGCCAGAGATAGAAATGCTCGGTCACAGGCCGGGTGAGCTCAGAGTGCGGCCGGAGCCAGGGAGACAGTAGTGATTGATTGCTTTTCTCTGGGGGCTCACTGAGGAGTGGGGCCCTGAATTCTTGGCTCCTCCAGGACCAGAGATTGGGAGGCCGCCATTTTCACTCTCATTTTCCAAAGCTGTATGGAAAGCTTTCAGGGAACAAAAACTACCAAGAGCCAAACCTGAGCAGATTACTTAGCCCAGCCCCTGGCAAGGGCGGTGCAATTCCGCCTTGGGCAAACACACTTGAGAATCACTGCAAGAGGCCCCTGCCCCAGAAGATCAGCAAGAACAGCCAGCCAAGACCAAGTTTACTGGTCAATGAGAACTGCAAAACTCCAGCACTAGGGGAATACAGCACATAGAATTCATGGCTTTCCCCCCATGATTCTTTAGTCTTTCAAAGTTAATTTTTAAAATTTTCTTTATTTTTTTCTTTTTCTATTTTTTAGTTGAATTTTTTTCTTTCCTTGTTCAACCAACACCTTATCAATTCCTTTTTAAAAATCTTTTTGAATTTTCATTTTTAGTCATAGTCTATCCCTTGTATTTAACCTTATTTTTTGTATGTATATATTTCTCTTTCTTTAAAATTTTGGGATACAGATTCCTCTAACAGATCAAAATATACCTTAAATCTAGTATATGGCTTAGTTCTTTTATTTCTCCAGAAAGGGATTCTCTAGTATCTTCTATGCTTTTTTCATCTTTACAGTCATATTCCATTCCTTCATCGTATTTACCCTTATTTTTGTATATATATAAGTTTTTCTTTCTTTAAAATTTTGGGAGGCAATTTCTTCTAACAGACCAAAATAAACCCAAAATCTAGTGTGTAGCTCTGTTCTATTCACCATCATGATCATATTCTTTTTTTTTTTTTCCTTTTTTCCCCCCCGGTTTTGGGTCTATTCTGATTTGTTTAGTGTATATTTTTCTGGGGTCATTGTTACCCTGTTAACATTTTGTTCTCTCATTCATCTATTCACCTCTGGACAAAATGACAAGATGAAAAAACTCACCTCAAGAAAAGAGCAAGAGGCAGTACCTACTGCCAGGGACCTAACCAATACAGACACTAGTAAGATGTCAGAACTAGAATTCAGAATGACAATGATAAAGATACCACCTGGGCTTGAAAAAAGCATAGAAGATACTAGAGAATCCCTTTCTGGAGAAATAAAAGAACTAAAATCTAACCAAGTCAAAATAAAAAAGGCTATTAATGAGGTGCAATAAAAAATGGAGGCTCTAACTGCTAGGATAAATGAGGCAGAAGAGAGAATTAGTGATATAAAAGACCAAATGATGGAGAATAAAGAAGCTAAGAAAAAGAGAGATAAACAACTACGTGATCATGAGGGGGAGAATTTGAGAAATAAGTGATACCATAAAGCAAAACAACATTAGAATAATTGGGATCCCAGAAGAAGAAGAAAGAGAGAGAAGGGCAGAAGGTATATTGGAGCAAATTATAGCAGAGAACTTCCCTAATTTGGGGAAGGAAACAGGCATCAAAATCCAGGAGGCACTAAGAACCCCCCTTCAAAATCAATAAAAATAGGTCAACACCCCGACATCTAATAGTAAAATTCACAAGTCTCAGAGACAAAGAGAAAATCCTGAAAGCAGCTCGGGACAAGAGGTCTATAACCTACAATGGTAGAAACATTAGATTGGCAACAGACCTATCCACAGAGACCTGGCAGGCCAGAAAGGACTGGCATGATATATTCAGAGCATTAAATGAGAAAAATATGCAGCCATGAATACTATACCCAGCTAGGCTGTCATTGAAAATAGAAGGAGAGAGAAAAAGCTTCCAGGACAAACAAAAATTAAAAGAATTTACAAACACCAAACCAGCCCTACAAGAAATATTGAACGGGGTCCTCTAAGCAAATAAAGAACCTAAAAGTAACATAGACCAGAAAGGAACAGAGAGAATAAAAAGTAACAGTCAGCTTACAGGCAATACAATGGCACTAAATTCATATCTTTCAATAGTTACCCTGAATATAAATGGGTTAAATGCCCCAATGAAAAGACACAGGGTGTCCCATTAGATAAAAAGACAAGACCCAGCATTGTCTGCAAGAGACTCATTTTAGACCCCAAGACACCTCCAGATTGAAAGTGAGGGGGTGAAAAACCATTTACCATGCTAATGGACATGAAAACTGGGGTGGCAATCCTTATATCAGACAAATTAGATTTTAAACCAAAGACTATAATAAGAGATGAGGAAAGACACTATATCATACTTAAAGGGTCTATCCAACAAAAAGATAAAACAATTTTAAATGTCTATGCCCCTAACATGGGAGCAGCCAATTAATCACAAAATCAAAGAAACACATTGACAATAATACAATAATAGTAGGAGACTTTAACAACCCCCTCACTGAAATGGACAGATCATCTAAGCAAAAGATCAATAAGGAAATAAAGACTTTAAATGACACACTGGACCAAATGGACTTCACAGACATATTCAGAACATTCCATCCCAAAGCAACAGAATACACATTCTTCTCTAGTGCCCATGGAACATTCTCCAGAATAGATCACATCCTGGGTCACAAATTAGGTCTCAACCAGTACCAAAAGATTGGGATCATTCCCTGCCTATTTTCAGACCACAATGCTTTCAGACCTCAATCACAAGAGGAAAGTTAGAAAGAACTCAAATGCATGGAGGCTAAAGAGCAACCTACTAAAGAATGAATGGGTCAACCAGGAAATTAAAGAAGAATTTAAAAAATTCATGGAAACAGAGATAGGAGGCAAGATGGCAGAGGAGTGTGGGACTCTGTTTCAATTGGTCCCCTGAATTTAGCTAGATATCTACCAAGCCACTCTGAACACTCACGAAATAAGCCTGAAATATAAGATTATACGTCTGGATCTCTAGGGGGTGGCTGAGAATCATCAGTGGAAAGGTATGATAGACGGAGTTGGAATTGCTGGGACAGAAGTTGGAGGATAAACAGAAGGGGGAGGGGACTGCCAGAAACTAGCCTTTGGAAAGTAAGACCCCCATACAAAAGCATCCTGGGCCTGGGGACCAGCAATACCTTGGAACTTGGTGGCCAAGGGATGGGAAGGGACTGATAACAGTGCTCAAACAGAACACAGGGGTTTAAGGGTAGCAAATGCTGGGACCCAGTGGCCATAGAGCCACCAGCCACTGCATGCGCCCGTGCCCACGCCTGCACCAGAGAGGACCCCACACGGATTGGGGTGGCCACTGCTGACGCCAGCCCAGGAGGACATGCCATGCATCTGAACTCGCAGAAACAGGGCTAGAGGTGGCAGCCACCAATGCCATTGCTGCCCCCGCCTGCTGCCCATGCCCGAGATGACCCGGCTTGGAATTGTGCCCACAGATCTGGGGCCTGCCCAATCCAGGATTGTTTTTGGTTTTGGGGGAACAGGGGGCAGGGACAATTGGGGGCCGGTGTCCACCACTAAGGTGATCCCTGGGAACTCCCACTGCCTGTGGGAGGCTGTGGTTTTCAGCGGTGCTTGCAGAGTGGGAGACTGTGTGTTCTGGAGGATTCAGAGTGGAGCAGAGTGTGGCTTCTCTCCTCTCCTCTGGGGCAGAGGTCTGGGTGCAGTCATTTTCCTTTGCCCTGACCCTCCAAAAAGGCGCAAAAAGCTGCCAGAGAACAAAAGCCACCAGAGAACAAAAAGACAAAGAAAGCAGTTTCCAAGGAGCGCAGCCCCTTGATAGGGGTCAGGGCAACTCGCTCAAGCAGGATTGAGTGAAGAACAATCCAGCAGGCTCCCCCAGAAGACAAGCTGGAAGAACAAGAGGAAAACAACCCCAGGGTCCCCATAATACTGTAAAACCCCAACACCAGGGGAAAATTAGTATATTAAGCTCCTGTTGTTCCCTCACGGCCTGTGTATTTCTTAGATACAACTTTTCTCTCTCTCTTTTTTATTTGTTTCTCATGCTTCTTCTGTTTTTTTTTTTTTTACCTACTTATCATTTCAACCAGATGTTTAATACAAAATATTCCATAGTAACATTTTAACTTGAACTTTTGCCACATATATACTATTTTTCTTTTTATTTTATATATATATATATATATAGATAGATAGATAGATAGATAGATATAAGCTTCAATGTAGTCCTTTTGTCCCTACTCAATACTACCTTCATATATATATATCAGTTTTAATTTCCCTGTATCTCTGGGAAGTACTGTTCTCTAACAAAGAGAACAAAATACACCCAGGAAGAGCTGAAACACTCTACCTTACCCACATAGAGGAATTATAGCCACCTTTCCTGCACACCCCCCTTTGTTTGTTTCTTTGCTGTTTGGTTTGTTGTCGGTTTTGGGGGGGGTTTCTTGTGGATTTTGTTTGTTTTTATTTTTGTACTTCATAAATCTCATTCTTGGGTTTCATTTTGGCTGGGTTTTTTGGTGGTGGCTTCCGATTGCTCTGAACTTTCCCAGGTGCACCTTGCCTGGATTGTGGTTGATATTTTCAACTGTACATCCCCTCAACCACATCTCAACAGAATGACTAAGAGGAGGAACTCCCAACAAATAAAAGACCCAGAGACAATGACCTCTCCCGCAGACTTAATGGATATCAATATAAGCAAGATGTCGGAAATAGACTTTGGGGTAACAGTTATGAAGATGATAGCTCGAATGGAGAAATCAATTAATGCCAAGCTAGAATCTCTAAGGGCAGAAATGAGAGCTGGGCTGGCAGAACTTAAAAATGCTGTCAATGAGATTCAATCTAATCTAGATACTCTAACAGCTAGGTAAATGAGGCAGAAGACCGAATTAGTGATCTAGAAGACAAACTGGTAGAAAAGAAGGAAAACAAGGAGGCCTGGGAGAAACAGCTTAAAATCCATGAAAACAGAATTAGAGAAATAAGTGATGCCATGAAATGTTCCCATGTCAGAATTATCAGGATCCCTGAGGGGGTGGAGAGAGAGAGAGGACTAGAAGATATATTTGAGCAAATTGTAGCTGAGAACTTCCCTAATCTGGGGAATGAAACAAACATTCATGTCCTAGAGGCAGAGAAGACCCCTCTCAAGATCAAGGAGAATAGACCAATGCCACGGCATGTAATAGTAAAACTCGCAAATCTCAGAACCAAGGAAACCATCTTAAGGGCAGTTAGGGGGAAGAGATTCCTTACACACAGAGGGAGGAACATCAGGATAATGTCAGACTTATCCACAGAGACCTGGCAAGCCAGAAAGGGCTGGCAAGACATATTCAGGGTACTAAAGGAGAAGAACATACAACCAAGAATACTTTATCTGGCAAGGCTGTCATTTAGAATGGATGCAGAGATGCAGAGCTTTCAGGACTGGCAGAAACTGAAAGAATATGTGACCACTAAGCTGGCCCTGCAAGAAATATTAAGGGGGATTCTATAAAAAGAGAAAGACCCCAAGGGTGATATGGAACAGAAATTTATAGAGACAATCTATAGAAACATGGACTTCACAGGCTACATGATAATAAATTCATATCTTTCAATAATCATTCTCAATGTGAATGGCCTAAATGCTTCCATAAAACGACACAAGGTTGCAGATTGGATAAAAAGACAGGACCCATTATATGCTGTCTACAAGAGACTCATTTTGAACCTAAAGATACTGCCAGACCAAAAGTGAAGGGATGGAGATCCATCTTCCATGACAATGGACTTCAAAAGAAAGCTGGGGTAGCAATTCTCATGTCAGACAAATTAGATTTTTAGGCAAAAGACTGTAGTTAGAGACACAGAAGGACACTATATCATTCTTAAAGGGTCTATCCAACAAGAAGATGTAACAATCGTAAATATCTACACCCCCAACATGGGAGCAGCCACCAACATAAGCCAACTGTTAACCAAAATAGTCATATTGATAATAATAAGTTAATTGTAGGAGACCTCAATACTCCACTCTCAACAATAGACAGATCATCTAAGCAGAAAATCAACAAAGAAACAAGAGCCTTGAATGGCACACTGGACCAGATGGACCTCATAGACACATACAGAACATTCCACCCTAAAACAACAGAATACTCATTCTTCTCAAGCACACATGGAACTTTCTCCAGAATAGACCACATACTGGGTCAAAAATCGGGTCTTAACTGATAACAAAAGATTTAGATTACTCCCTGCATTTTCTCAGACCATAATGCTTTAAAACTGGAACTCAATCACAAGAAAAAATTTGGAAGAAATTTGGACACTTGGAAGCTAAAGTCCACTCTGCTCAAGAATGTTTGGGTCAACCAAGAAATCAAAGAAGAACTTAAACAATTCATGGAAACCAATAAGAAGGAAAACACATCAGTTCAAAACCTATGGGATACTGCAAAGGCGGTCCTATGGGGGAAATACACAGCCATCCAAGCCTCACTCAAAAAAACAGAAAAGTCCCGAATTCACCAACTATCTTTACACCTTAAAGAACTGGAGAAAAAACAACAAACGATGCCTAAGCCATGCATTAGAAGAGAAATAATTAAGATTAGAGCAGAGATCAATGAATTAGAAACCAGAAATATAGTAGAGCAGATCAATGAAACTAGAAGCTGGTTTTTCAAAAGAATAAGATTGATAAACCACTGGCCAGACTTATCCAAAAGAAAAGAAAAAGGACCCAAATTCATAAAATTATGAATGAAAAGGGAGAGATCATGACTAACACCAAGGAAATAGAAACAATTATTAGAAATTATTGTCAACAACTCGATGCCAATAAATTAAGCAATCTGGAAGAAATGGATGCCTTCCTGGAAACCTATAAACTCCCAAGACTGAAACAGGAAGAAATTGACAACTTGAATAGGCCAATAACCAGTAACGAGATTGAAGCAGTGATCCAAAACCTCCCAAAAAACGAGTCCAGGGCCTGATGGATTCTCTGGAGAATTCTACCGAACATTCAAAGAAGAAATAATACCTATTCTCCTGAAGCTGTTTAAAAAAATAAAAACAGAAGGAAAGCTTCCACTCATTCTATGAGGCCAGCATTACCTTAATCCCCAAACCAGGCAAAGACCCCATCAAAAAGGAGAATTTCAGACCGATATCCCTGATGAATATGGACACCAAAATTCTCAACAAAATCCTGGCTAATAGGATCCAACAGTATATTAAAGGGATCATCCACCATGACCAAGTGGGATTTATCCATGGGATGCAAAGATGTTTCAACTTTTGCAAATCAATCAAAGTGGTAGAACACATTAGTAAGAGGATAGAACAGAACCATATGGTCCTCTCAATTGATGCAGAAAAAGCATTTGACAAAATACAACATCCTTTCCTGATTAAAACTCTTCAGCATATAGGGATAGAGGGAACATTCCTCAATTTCATAAAATCCATCTATGAAAAACCCACAGCAAATATCATTCTCAATGGGGAAAAGCTGATAGCCTTTCCCTTAAGATCAGGAAAATGACAAGGATGCCCACTTTCACCAGTATTTTTCAACATAGTACTAGAAGTCCCAGCAACAGCAATCAGACAACAAAAAGAAATAAAAAGTATTCAAACTGGGAAAGAAGAAGTCAAATTCTCTCTCTTCACAAACGACATGATACTTTATGTGGAAAACCCAAAAGACACCACCCCCAAATTACTAGAACTCATCCAGCAATTCAGTAATGTGGTAGGATACAAAATCAATGCACAAAAATCAGTTGCTTTCTTATACACTAACAATGTAACAGTAGAAAAAGAAATGAGAGAATTGATTCCATTTACAATAGCACCAAAACCCATAAGATACCTTGGAAAAACCTAACCAATAGGTAAAGGATTTATACTCTAGGAACTACAGAACACTCATGAAAGAAATTGAAGAAGACACAAAAAGATGGAAAAACATTCCATGCTCATGGATCGGAAGAATAAACATTGTTAAAATTGTACATGCTGTCCAGAGCAATCTATACCTTCAACGCCATCCCAATCAAAATTCCAATGGCATTTTTCAATGTGTTGGAATAAACAATCCTAAAATCTGTATGGAATCAGAGAAGACCCTGAATTGCCAAGGAAATGTTGAAAAAGAAAAACAAAGCTGGGGGCATCATGTTGCCTGATTTCAAGCTATATTACAAAGCTGTGATCACCAAGACAGCATGGTACTGGCACAAAAACAAACACGTAGACCAATGGAAGAGAATAGAGAGCCCAGATACGTACCTTCAACTCTATGATCAAATAATCTTTGACAAAGCAGGAAAAATTATGCAATGGAAAAAAGTCTCTTCAATAAATGGTGCTGGGAAAATTGGACAGCTATATACAGAAGAATGAAACTCGACCATTCTCTTACACCATACGCCCAAATAAACTCAAAGTGGATGAAAGACCTCAATGTGTGGCAGGAATCCATCAAAATCCTAGAGGAAAACATAGGCAGTAACCTCTTCGACATCGCCCACAGCAACTTCTTTCAAGACACGTCCCCAAAGGCAAGGGAAACAAAAGCGAAAATGAACTTTTGGGACTTCATCAAGATAAAAAACTTTTGCACAGCAAAGGAAATAGTCAACAGAACAAAGAGGCAACCCACGGAATGGGAGAAGATATTTGCAAATGACACTACAGACAAAGGGCTGATATCCAAGATCTATAAAGACTTTCTCAAACTCAACACCCAAAAAACAAATAATCAAGTCAAAAAATGGGCAGAAGACAAGAACAGACACTTCTCAAAAGAAGACATACAAATAGCTAAAAGACACATGAAAAAGTATTCATCATCATTAGCCATCAGGGAGATTCAAATCAAAACCACATTGAGATACCACCTTATACCAGTTAGAATGGCAAAAATTGACAAGGCAAGAAACAACAAATGTTGGAGAGGTTGTGGAGAAAGGGGAACCCTCTTACACTGTTGGTGGGAATGCATGTTGGAACAGCCACTTTGGAAAACAGTGTGGAAGTTCCTCAAAAAATTAAAAATAGAGCTACCCTATGACTCAGCAATTGTACCTCTGGGCATTTACCCCAAAGACACAGATGTAGTGAAAAGAAGGGTCATATGCATCCCAGTGTTCATAGCAGCAATGTCCACAATAGCCAAACTGTGGAAAGAGCTGATATGCCATTCAACAGATGAATGGATGAAGAAGATGTGGTCCATATATACAATGGAATATTACTCAGCCATCAGAAAGGATGAATACCCAACTTTCCCATCAACATGGATGGGACTGGAGGAGATTATGCTCAGTGAAATAAGTCAAGCAGAGAAAGTCAATTATCCTATGGTTTCACTTATTTGTGGAACATAAGGAATAGCATGGAGGACATTAAGAGAAGGAAGGGAAAAATGAAGGTTGGGGAATTCTGAGGGGGGATGAACTATGAGCAACTATGGACTCCAAGAAACAAAATGAGGGTTTTATAGAGGAGGTGGGTAGGGGGATGGGTTAGCCCGGTGATGGGTATTAAGGAGGGTACATATTGCATGGAGCACTGGGTGTTATATGCAAACAATGAATCATGGAACACTACATCAAAAACTAATAATGTATTGTATGGTGACTAACATAACATAATAAAAAAATAAAAAACAAAAAAAATTCAAGGAAACAAATGAAAATGAAAACATAACTGTTCAAAATCTTTGGGATGCAGCAAAGGCGGTCCTATGACCAAAGTATATAGCAATACAGGCCTTTCTCAAGAAACATGAAAAGTCTCAAATACACAGCTTAACCGTACACCTAAAGGAGCTGGAGAAAGAACAGCAAATAAAGCCCAAACCCAGCAGGAGAAGAGAATTAATAAAGATCAGAGCAGAAATCAATGAAATAGAAACCAAAAGAACAGTAGAACAGATCAACGAAACTAGGAGCTGGTTCTTTGAGAGAATTAATAAGATTTATAAACCCCTGGCCAGACTTATCAAAAAGAAAAGAGAAAGGACCCAAATAAATAAAATCATGAATGAGAGAAGGGAGATCACAACCAACACCAAAGAAATACACACAATTATAAGAACATGCTATGAGCAACTATATGTCAGCAAATTCAACAATCTGGAAGAAATGGATGCATTCCTAGAGATGTATAAACTACCGAAACCGAACCAGGAAGAAATAGAAAACCTGAACAGACCCATACCCAGTAAGGAAATTGAAGCAGTAATCCAAAATCTCCCAACAAACAAGAACCCAGGGCCAGATGGCTGTCCAGGGGAATTCTATCAAACATTTAAAGAAGAATTAATACCTATTCTTCTGAAACTGTTCCAAAAAATAGAAATGGAAGGAAAACTTACAAACTCATTTCATGAGGCCAGCATTACCTTGATCCCAAACTCAGACAGAGATCCCATCAAAATGGGGAACTACAGAGCAATATCCCTGATGAGCATGGATGCAAAAATTCTCACTAAAATACTAGCCAATAGGATCCAACAGTATATTAAAAGGATTATTCACCATGACCAAGTGGGATTTATTCCTGGGCTGCAAGGATGGTTCCACATCTGCAAATCAATCAGTGTGGTACAATACATTAACAAAAGAAAGAACAAGAATCATATGATCCTCTCAATAGATGCAGAAAAAGCATTTGACAAAGTACAGCATCCTTCTTGATTAAAACTCTTCATAGTGTGGGGATAGAGGTTTCCTACCTCAAGATCATAAATCCATCTATGAAAAACCCACAGGGAGTATCATTCTCAATGGGGAAAACCTGAGAGCTTTTCCCCTAAGGTCAGGAATACGGCAGGGATGTCCATTATCACCACTGCTATTCAACATAGTACTAGAAGTCCTAACCTCAGCAATCAGACAACAAAAAGAAATAAAAGGCACCCAAATTGGCAAAGAAGAAGTCAAACTCTCACTCTTTGCAGATGATATGATACTTTATGTGGAAAACCCCAAAGACTCCACCCCAAAACTGCTAGACCTCATACAGGAATTCAGTAAAGTGGCAGGATATAAAATCAATGCACAGAAGTCAGTGGCATTCCTATAGACCAAAACAAGACAGAAGAAAGCGAAATGAAGGAGTCGATCCCATTTACAATTGCACCCCAACCCATAAGACACCTAGGAATAAATCTAACCAAAGAGGGAAAGAATGTGTACTCAGAAAACTATAGAACACTGATGAAAGAAATTGAGGAAGACACAAAGAAATGGAAAAGCATTCCATGCTCATGGATTGGAAGAACAAATATTGTGTAAATGTCTATGCTACCTAGAGCAATCTACACATTTAATGCATCCTTATCAAAATACCATCAACTTTTTTCCAAAGAAGTGGAACAAATAATCCTAAAATTTTTATGGAACCAGAAACGACCCTGAATAGCCAGAGGAATGTTGAAAAAGAAAAGCAAAGCTAGTGGCATTACAATTTTGGAGTTCAAGGTCTATTACACAGCTGTGATCATCAAGACAGTATGGTACTTGCACAAAAGCAGACACATAGATCAACTGAACCAAATAGAGAACCCAGAAATGGACCCTCAACTCTATGGTCAACTCATCTTCGACAAAGCAGGAAAGAATATCCAATGGAAAAAAGACAATATCTTCAACAAATGGTGTTGGGAGAATTGGACAGCCACATGCAGAAAAATGAAACTGGACCATTTCCATACACCACACACAAAAATAGACTCCAAATGGTTGAAAGACCTAAATGTGAGACAGGAATCCATCAAAATCCTTGAGGAGAACACAGGCAGCAACCTCTTGGACCTCAGCTGCAGCAACTTCTTCCTAGAAGCATCGCCAAAGGCAAGGGAAGCAAGGGCAAAAATGAACTATTGGGACTTTATCAAGATAAAACCTTTTGCACAGCAAAGGAAACAGTCAATAAAGTCACAAGACAACCAACAGAATGGGAGAAGATATTTGCAAATGACATATTAGATAAAGGGCTAGTATCCAAAATCTATAAAGAACTTATCAAACTCAACACCCAAGGAGCAAATAATCCAAACAAGAAATGGGCAGAAGACATGAACAAACATTTCTGCAAAGAAGACATCCAGATGGCCAACAGACACATGAAAAAGTGCTCAATATCGCTCGGCATCAGGGAAATCCAAATCAAAACCTCAATGAGATACCACCTCACACCAGTCAGAATGGCTAAAATTAACAAGTCAGGAAATGACAGATGTTGGCAAGGATGCAGAGAAAGTGTTACCCTCCTACAGTGTTGGTGGGAATGCAAGCTGGTGCAGCCACTCTGGAATACAGTATGGAGGTTCCTCAAAAAGTTGAAAATAGAGTTACCCTATGACACAGCAATTGCACTACTGGGTATTTACCCCAAAGATACAAATATAGTGATCTGAAGGGGCACATGCACCCCAATGTTTATAGCAGCAATGTCCACAATAGCCAAACTATGGAAAGAGCCTAGATGTCCATCAACAGATGAATGGATAAAGAAGAAGTGGTATATATACACAATGGAATAGTATGCAGCCATGAAAAAAATGAAATCTTGCCATTCACAGTGACGTGGATAGAACTAGAGGGTACTATGCTAAGTGAAATAAGTCAGTCAGAGAAAGACAAGTATCATAGGATCTCACTGATATGAGGAATTTGAAAAACAGGACAGAGGATCATAGGGGAAGGGAGGGAAAAATGAAACAAGATGAAACCAGAGAGGGAGACAAACCATAAGAGACTCTTAATCTCAGGAAACAAACTGAGGGTTGCTGGAGTGGAGGGGGTGGGAGGGATGGGGTGGCTGGGTGATGGACATTGGGGAGGGTATGTGCTATGGTGAGCGCTGTGAATTGTGTAAGACTGATGAATCACAGACCTGTACCCCTGAAACAAATAATGCATTATGTTAATAAACTATTGGATAAACTACTGGATAAACAATTTGGTATGTCCATTCAATGGAATATTATTCGGTCATAAAGAGGAATGTAGTACTGATCCACGCTACAATATGGATGAACCTTGAAAACATCATGCTAAGTGAGAGAAGCCAGACACAAAAGGCCACATATTGTATGGTTCCATTTATGTGAAATACTTGGAATAGGCAAATCCATAGACACAGAAAGCAGATTAGTAGTTGCCAAGAGCTGTTTAGAGCATGGAAGTGAATGTTTAATGGGTATTGGGTTTTCTTTGAGGGTGATGAAAATGTTCTAGAACTAAATAGTGGTAATGTTTACACAGCAATGTGAATGCACTAAATATACATAATGGTAAATTTTATGTTATATGTGTTTTACTACAGTGAAAAAGTATTTAGATCCAAAGAAATGTTTTGAACAAAAAAATGCCATGAACTGATTTATATTTTTAAAAGATCATTCTATATGCTTTGTTGAGAAGGGATAGTTAGTTGGAAGGCAAGAACAGAAGCAGGGAGATCAGCTAGAGGCTCTTTTAATGAATCATGGAACACTACATTAAAACTAATGATGTACTGTATGGTGACTAACATAACATAATAATAAAAAAAAAAAGAACTTCTCAAACTGAACACCCAAAAAACAAATAATCAAGTCAAAACTGGGCAGAAGACAAGAACAGACACTTCTCAAAAGAAGACATACAAATGGCTAACAGACACATGAAAAAATGTTCAACATCATTAGCCATCAGGGACATTCAAATCAAAACCACATTAAGATAGCACCTTATACCAGTTAGAATTGCAAAAATTGATAAGACAAGAAACAACAAATGTTGGAGAGGTTGTGGAGAAAGGGGAACCCTCTTACACCGTTGGTGGGAATGCAAGTTGGTACAGCCACTTTGGAAAACAGTGTGGAGGTTCCTCAAAAAGTTAAAAATAGAGTTACCTTATGACCCAGCAATTGCACTACTGGGTATTTAACCCAAACAAACAGATGTAGTGAAAAGAAGGGCCATATGCACTCCGTGTTGCATGGAGTACTGGGTGTTATACACAAACAATGAATCATGGAATACTACATCAAAAACTAATGATGTACCGTATGGTGACTAACATAACATAATCAAAAAATTATAAAGCAAAACAAAACAAAAAAGGGAGATACTAATCAGAAGTCTTCAGCATATAGATAATATTTAGAGCCATGAGACTGATATTTAAACCATGAGACTGGTTGAGATCATCAAGATCACTGTCACCTAATATATCTCTTTTCATATAGACCATTCTGTCCCTCACATGATGGAGCTCCAATTTTCATAGAAGAGACAAAGTTTCTTTACTCTAAGAGGCCTTCAACTTTTAGCAGATGATCTTCACTCTGGTTAGACTCATCTGTTGGGATAAACTGTTGCTACCCTGATACGTTCTCAAGGCAATGGAGAAGCAATGGTCTCCTTACTCTAGAGATTTCCCAATCTGACTAGGGAAACATTCTCCATCCATTTTAAGTAGTCCCCAGTTGAAGAGAAAAGCATTGTTCTGCACCAGGGAGCCACCCCAAGTATAATGGGAAAGATATACCTCCATGGGCTCCCTACTGCTTATGGCTATAGCCCTGAGGAGGGAGCATAGAAAGCAACCAGCATTGCCTAAGCAGCAGCATTAACTCCCAGACCTAAAGTTAACAATGAAGAGATCCATACATGTTGCAGCCCAAAGCTGAATACCGTTTAATGTCCATGTCTGGGAAGACCAATTAGAGTTCATTAATTGAGTTGCTGGTAACCCTGCCATTATCAAGGCTAATTATCCTTAATTGGAGTTGTCTACTCTGATAATAAGCATTTAGTTCCTTTCCATTCAATTTAACAATATTCCAGGCACTATCTTAGATTCTTCAGGGAATACCATACTTTAAGAAGCTCAGTGTTTTTTTGTGGGATCAGCCTTGCATATAGATAACTCCAACTTAAGGCAGAAAGTGATGAAAGTTATATGCTAGGTTACTTAAGGGGAAGATTAATTCTGCCTGGTGAGGAGGGGAGTTGGATGGAGCTTTATAGAAGAGGCAATATGTGAGCTGGAACTTAGGAGAATAAGTAAGATTTCCATGGGCATTTCAGGCAGATGGAACAACATAAGCAACTGATTGGAGGCCAAAAATGCAGAGTATATACATAGTTATTAATATAACCATTAATTGGGGCTCCTGGGTGGCTCAGTCATTAAGCGTCTGCCTTCAGCTCAGGTCATGATTCCAGGTCCTGGGATTGAGCCCCTCATTGGGCTCCCTGCTTGACGGGAGGCCTGCTTCTCCCTCTCCCACTCCCACTGCTTGTATTCCCTCTCTCGCTGTGTCTCTCTCTGTCAAATAAATAAATAAAATCTTAAAAAAATATATAACCATTAATTTGTTTATTTATCTCATTTATCCATTAATTTAACAAATTTTCATTGAGCACCTATTATGTTCAGGCACCCTCCCAAGTGCTTTGGATACAGCGGTGAACAAAACAAATTCCCTGTCCTTGTGGAGCTTGCATTCTTGAAGGCTGGGATACATTATAAACCAAAAAAAAAAAAAAGGAAATAAATATGTTATTTGTTAAGTAATAATAAATGTGTTGAAAAGAAAAGCGGAATAAGGGGGTAAAGAGTGATAGGGAAAGGTCCTATTATTTTACATAGGATGGTCAGGGAAGTCATCTCTACTAAGATGTCATTCAAGTAAAGACCTAGATTCAAATATATATTCAGTGGAAAAACGTTTCAGATGGAGAAAATAGCAAGACCCTGTGGCAAGAGTATGCTTGCTATGTCCTTGGATCAGAAAGGTCTAAGCAACAGGAATAATGGAGCCACCATTTACCAAAATGAGGAAGCCTAATATAGGAATAGGCTTAGGCCTTATAGAAGATTTGGAGTTTGGTTTAGGGAATGCAAAGCTTAAGATGTTTTTAGCTATCCAAGTGTCCAATGGGCAGTTGGATACATGAATCTGTAGTTTAGAGGAGACATCCATTCTGGTGCTAATAATTAGGGAGTTGGTAGCACATACAGGATATTTAACATGATGAGACTGGATGAGATCGCAAGGGAGCAACTGTTGATAGAGACATGGTCTATGGACTGAGCTCTGAGGTCCTCCAATATTAAGCATTTGAATTGATGAGAAGGAACCAATAAGAGACTTGAAAGAAATAACGAATGGTGTTTTTTTGCAGAAGTGAAGGCAAAAAGTAATGAGGCTTTGAATTACAGTCCTGGCAGTAGGCAAGTAGAAATAGGGTCAGTGTTAAGCAAGGCATTATGGAAATAAAATCATCAGGATTGAGCATGGCGGTGGAGTGGAAGTGAACAGGGAAAGAGAAGGGCACAGGAGGCCTCCTTGGCATGATTCTGGCTCAGACAACTTGGTAGATGGTGGTGCCATTAATTAATACAGGGGACATTAGCAGGGGAATGGAGAACTGGTTTGAGCAGAGGAAAGTAGAAGGAGGAGTCAGGAAGATGTTGAGTTCAGTTTGGGACATGTGAGTTTGAGATATTTTGTGAGACATTCAATAGATGTCAGATTGGTAGTTGTAAATGCAAAGACCTAGAACTATATAAAAGCTGACACTGTTTCTTTAGCCACTAATCATTGAGTGTCTGTCACTTAGTTTCATAATGTAGTGTCCACTGATAGGTTGGGGTTGAAAGAGATACTTAGTAAGGAGGAGATTCACATTTCTGAATCTGCTCTGCCACTTATTAACTGTGAGACCTTAGCTAGTTATGCCATCTCTTTGAACCTAGATTTACTCACTGGTAAATGGGGACAATATAAATACCTCATGGGGTTGTTTTAAGGATTAAATTGGTTATTGCATAGGGAAAAAAAAAACCTTGAGAGAAGTAAGTGCTTACAAAATTTGGGTTGAATAAGGCTGTGAATGGATTAATTTGAGCACCTCCCAGGCATACCAGGGAACACCAGATAGGGGGCTGCAAGTCAGGTAGGGCATGTCTGGGGCATGAGCAAAGAGTCGGAGTAGAAAGAACCTTTTTGGAACTTTCTCACATTAGAGATCCTAGAATTTTAAGTGGTGACCTTCAGGAAGGGCTTCAGGGAGGTCTCATCTCACATGCTTAGTGTGGCTTTCACATACAGAGCATGTAACCAGCTGGGACCCCTCACAGGTGGTACAGAGAATAACTCTCATTGGGCAGACCTGATGTTGGAATGTTTGTGCCAATTTTTCCAGGAATGGAGCTGTCTCTGGGGACTAGGTGGGTCTCAGGGAATAAGGGGATAGGAGCTCAGGGTGTGAGGGCAGAGAAGCTCTGAAGTGGGTTAGCCAGTTACTGGCCTGAGGTAGAGGGAGATAGAGAAACTGGGAAAGGATAAAAGGAGATATAAAATCAGAGCAATAATATAAAAAATTAAGAGAATGAGAGAGAAAGCAAGACAGACAGAATGAGACTGGAATCAGACTGAGAAGCTAACTCCCACTACAGTAGTGTTTGTCAAAGCCTAGCAGAGGGCCTGGTGCTCAGTAGATAGGTAGTGAGTATTTGTTGAATGAATGAATATATGAATGGGGCAGGGGCCAGACAGAAAGGAGACAGTGACAGAGAATGGTATGAGTGGTGGAAGAGTGGATCTGTAACTGAAATCGATTCGACAAACATTTATTGATCCCCCATTGCCTGCCAAGTACTGAGAAAATTAGAGGCTGGAAGCATAACAGGCATAGCACTGAGTTACAAATAACTCTTGAGCTCTAGCATGCTGGCGGCTCTGTTAGAGAGCATCATTGGAAAGTGGTTCCTGTTATCAATTGTCAACAGTATGTGCATATCTCTCAGAATGTCCTTACTCTGCCTACTTTGGTGTATTTAGTGTCTCTGTCCCTACTATAGGTCAAACTTGAGGAAAACCAACAGGCATATTTTAATATGTGTTATTACTATGTAAGACCTAGAAAGAAACCTCAGTTGGAATGCCAGGCACTGCCACCTAATATATCTCTTTTCTAGTAAGAATTTAAATAAATGAATCTCATAAGTTGAATGGCTTGCTCGAGATCACATGGTAACAAAGCCAGGGTTCAAACCTAGTTCTCCTATTTGCTGGTCAGCGTTCTGTCCTCTGGCTGCCTTCATAAGTTTTGTACATACCTAGACCTCTTACCACCTTCCAAAGACTGGATAAATGAAAATGCAGACATCTAAAGACAGCATATGATGACATATAGATATCTAGAAGTATGTGCTGCATGGAGGAATCTTGACTTTACAACAAATCTTAACATCGGGGACTCTAATATAAGAAGATTCACAGTGCAATTCATTCATTCATTCATTACTCATTCATATATTCAACTATGCTTCAATCATGGGTTTATCTCATACTAGTCCAAAACAATTTGTAAGTGTAAATAGAAGCAAGAAATGGGGAATACCTGGAGAACTTCTTACTCCAGTGGGTAATGGGGAAACCAAGGATAACAATGATAATAACTAACATTTACTGAGTACTTACATTGTTCCAGCGACTTCCCACAGTTTATATATTTTTTTATCCTCAAAATAACCCTATGAAGTGTAAGCACTATTATTCTCTCCCCCCCCACCACCATTTTATGGTTAGTGAACAGAGGCCCAGGGAGATCACACAACTTGCTTAAGGTCGCACAGCTGTGAGGCAGAAACAGGATTTAAATCCAGGAAGCCTGACTCTAGAGTCCCCAAAATGATAATTCCTGTCTGGGATTAAGTGCTAAATCCTCTATCCTCTTCTCTCACTCATCCTCACATTACTTTCCCTGCAATCAAAGAGGATCTCTCTCCCCTTCTTGTATCATTCTCTTTACCATTCTCATACTTTTGTTTCTTCTGTTACCTTTGCATGTGATGCTCCCCCCATTGTTTTATCTTCCCACATCTAAACTCTCTTCATATGGAAAATGGAAGTTCAGATGTTGCCAAGGCCATCACAAAGCTTAATATGAACCAACCTAAACAATGTGAAGTGAGCTCTTTCTCATCCTTTTCAGGATGCCATGGTCTTGACTTAGATCTTTCGCAGCATTACTATGTCTTGCTTATATTTTTGCTCTTATATTTTTGTTAGTGGTACAGTTATCTTTCCTCCCTTACCCCCAATCAGATTGCAACTCCCTTAAGAGCTGGTACCATGTCTGGACCCTTTGTCATGATACTTAGAGGCTGTAGGTATCTATTTGTATAGAAATAAATTATCTGATGCTTGGTTCCCCAGACATACATATGTGTCATGCAGTAAGTCTTGGTCCATGAGTCTAAGTTACTTCCCCCTGCTTCCTAAAGGTATTCTTCACTTCCTTGCTGGAGGCTGTAGGTGATGGTATAAAGCATGGATGTAATGATGCCAAAGAAGATAGCCATGAGCTTGTTTTAATCTTGGAACACCTGTGAATGAGGTTTTAGGTATATAGAGATGGCTGTGCTCAAGAAGATGGCCACCAGAGCAAAATGGGAACTATAGATGGAAAAGACTTTGAAATGGCAAGGTGCACAATGAAGGGCAAGGAGGCAGTAAGGAGGTGAAGACAAAGCTAAAGGGCCAAAGCGGGTTCATGGTACTGTTGCCCACCAGCATCAGTTCACTGAAGCTGACATAAGAGAACATCAGATTTAGCACAGCCTGGATCTTATAGATGAAATGGTTGGAGACATTGGAGGCACAGTAGGGTAATGACATGATGGATATGAGCAGTCCACTGAAAGTGTTTGTTGTCATCCAGCAGCTGGTCACCAGGCCCATGCAGAGACTCTCTATATAAGTGGGTAACATAGAGGATAACAGATGGTTATAGCCCAGATTTAGGTCATGGCATCCAAGTGGAAGCTCTCCATGATGCTAAAGGAGGGGGAGTTAATTATCTGGGGAAAGTAGTGGGTCACAAGGGAGTCAGCATAGAAGTCAGTATGTGTGGGTTGCTGCTATTGCAGTAGCAGGTGATCAGGAAGGAGAGATTGCTATGGAAAAAATGCAGAAGACTGTGAAGTTGATTAAGGCAGATGAGGAGGATGAGGAGGACACTGACAACCAGAGAGATAAGATAGACTAGCAGTATGACGCTGAAGAGTACTTGTACTTGTGAATAATTGGATAGGCCCAGGAGCAGTCTCAACTGTAGATTTATCTGTGTCTTGCCTTCCTAGGGTTGGCTTTCTGGGAGAAATGGTTATAGAATAATTTGGGGGCTGTCTGCACCAATGGTCCCCTAAAGCCTGGCCATATACTGCACCTCTAAAAATGGTCAGAAACTGGGCGCCTGGGTGGCTCAGTTGTTAAGCAACTGCCTTCAGCTCAGGTCATGGTCCCAGGGTCCTGGGATCGAGTCCCATATCGGACTCTGCTCCGCGGGAAGCCTGCTTCTCCCTCTCCCACTCCCCCTGCTTGTGTTCCCTCTCTCGCTGTGTCTCTCTCTGTCAAATAAATAAATAAAATCTTAAAAAAAAAAATGGTCACAAACTGAGTACCCTGAACACAGACTAAGTCCTTGAGGGAGTTGTATCCAATCAGAATTTGAAATGATTTTACTCACATATTTCCAAGGCCTCTTCTTTAACCTTGTCCTCCCCTGTACAGATCTGGATACTATTGAAGGAACTCACAGGGAGTGTGTTTCCTCCTACAACTTCTTTTTTTTTTTTTTAAGATTTTATTTATTTGTTAGAGAGAGAGAGTGGGCGAGAGAGAGTGAGCAAGGGTACAAACAGGGGGAGCAGCAGAGGGAGAGGGAGAAGCAGGCTAGCAGCCTGATGCGGGACTCGATCCCAGGGCACTGGGATCATGACCTGAGCTGAAGGCAGACGCTTAACCGACTGAGCCACCCAGGCTCCCCTTACAACGTCTTTTTTTTAATCAAGCCATCAAAGCACACTAGAGGGGAACAGTGACTGGCAAATGAATACATGAATGAAGAACGCAGAGGCCTCTGAATTTTTTAGGAATTGTCTGTGGTCAGATAAATTTTGAGTACATTCCATTGTGCAACCTCCATCCCCTTTCCAAAGTCCACCTCTCCTCATGGTGCTATTCTTTTTTAGTTTGGTAATTTCTGCCTTCTATTTAGGAAACTTAAGGTTTCTAAGGAGGCCACTGTAGAGGTGAGGAAAATGAAATAAAGAGAACAAAAAGATCAACTGACTAAACTGTTCAATTCAATCCATTTTGTTCAAATAGTTGTGTCAAGTGACTGGAAGTTAATTTGATTATTTAGGATGGTAGGGTCATGGACACAGAACATTTTGTTTTTCAGCTATACATTGTTGATGTGTAAGACATAGCCAAGAATCAAAAGCAAGGGCTTGAAACTAAGTCATACTTAAGGTTGGGTTTGTAGTCACCTAAGTAACTAGTTGATTCAGTGATAAAAATGCCACTGAGCCAGTTGTAGTGGTAGTGTATAGACAGAACTGAAGATCTTGGCTTTCAGTTTGTCCTTGATTGGTGTGACTGGCATAATTACAGTTGAATTGCACTCTGCTTGAAGCCAGCATGGTAGGTGAAAAACTAGATATATAAAACAAATGCTCACCAAGTCTTTCTATTATTAAGCTTCATTCTCTTGGTGCATTTTCAAAAGATTTGGTTTGTAAAAATTAAACAACTTATGTAACACTTTTTAGGATCAGAGGGGAGACATCCCTGTTGCATGAAAGGGGTACCACCACCTAGGGAATATTGCCAATGACCCATATACCCTTATTATTTCGGGACTTAGTAGCCATTTCCTAGAAGACCCCAAACCTAAAATCTGGGGAAGGAAAGCAGATTACTTAAAGTAGTTATCTCGGTTGAAATCCCCTGGTGTCAGTATTTCTGGAAGAGCCCCATAATACTTCCAGAGGGAGAAGGGATGTTTATGCTGGGGGAGATCTAATGCCTTCATCATTTCATAACTGTCTGGATGTCAAATAAAAACATCACCTGAAATTCTCCAACAGGGCTGGGATGAGTCAGGACACATATCCTGGTCTATTTGGAAAATTTTGGTAGGTAAAAGATAGGGCATCCTCACTTCTGAGCACTGGTGAAAAGCCTCTTAGCCCTTGGTTTTTTAAATGCAAGTGTGAGGTGAGAAACTTTCCTCCCAAGTCTTCAGGGAAAGAGAAAACTAAACTAGGCACTTTCTGAAAAAAAAAGAGAAGTACTTCTTCATGTTTGCCCCTGAAAATTTTGCACTAACCTAAGCTAGACTTGAGAAATCGCAGTTCTATCTGAATGCAGGATGCAGAATGTAGAGGAAAAGCTACCCCTGCATGGAACCAATGTAAAATGGCACCTTGGTCACGCTCCGATACTCTTAAATCATGCCTGCTGCAGTCTCTACCCTTCAAAGCAGTTTAAATCAACTGCCTAGGGCCCACCTTGTGCTGTTGTCTACCAGGTTCCTACATCTTTGATGGAGAGAAATAACTGCTGCCTGAGTTTATCTCAAGTTCTGAAAAGCAAAGATTGTTGAACAGAGACTAATCTCTTCAAATTCTCTGGACTATTTGAGGCTGAGTTATCTGGATGTCTGACTTCCAAAGGAGAAATTTGGAACATAATGGGAATCTCAGAGGAAAATGTGTGGTGTCACTACAAACAGACAAAGTAAAGGTTAAAAATTCTTCTCTGATTCTCTTCCTCTGTCATTTAAACCCGTGCAGCCGAAAACCTCTCAACTTTATGGGTATGCACTTTACTTATTTTCCATAATGGAGAGCTCATTAATACATCAGAAAAGCTCTAGTTGTTGCTAGTTACCCTCTGGAGCCACACAGAATAAGTTTAAACTTTTTTTGAAATGATAAGTTTTCAAGTATTTCAGGATATCTCTTACTGTCCCTCATTACCTAATACCTGGATTATTCAGTATCCTGCAACTGGTCTACCAAATCTCTACCTTTCTTTCTTATCTATCCTGTGAAAATGTAATCTCTAAGAAGAGATTAGATAAAAAGACCCATTTTATCTCATCATGTTCCTGCTCAAGAACCTAAACTCCATTCCCACTGTTTATTTTTGCTTCCTTTGGTAAAAAGGCAGGTGTATTCGGGTATTACATACAATAAAGTTTATCCTTTTTAAGTGTAGAGTTCTGAGTTTTAATAAATTTGTAGTAATTTAATCACTGCATTAATATATGAAATGGTTTTCATCATCCCCAAAAGTCTCCATGTGTTCCTTTGCTGCCAATGCCCTCCATTCTGCAACCATTAATTTGATTTCTCTCCCTCATATATACGCCTTTTCCAGAAAGTTATATAACTGGAATCACAGAATTATACAGTATTTTGTGTCTGCCCTCTTTCACATAGCACAATGCTTTTGAGATTCATCCATGCTGTGGCATGTATCAATAGTTTGTTCCTTTCACTGCCAAATAATATTCCATTGGATAAATACACCCCAGTTTGATCATTCTTTAGTTGATAGAAATTTGGGTTTGTCCTGTTTTGTTAGCTCTTTTGAGTAAACTGCTAAAAGCATTTTGTTGTAGGTCTTCTGGACATGTTTTCATTTCTTTTGAATAAATACATGGGAGTGAGTCATAAGTTAAGTTACATATTTAAATTAGAAGAAAATACTAAACTGTTTTCCAAAGGGGCTATGCTATTTGCCTTCCCAATAGCAATGTATGTAAGTTCTGGTTGCTCTACATCCTCACCAGGTATTGTCAGGGTAGTTCTGTTTTGGTTTATTTTGTTTTTGTCATTTAGGAGATGTGTATTGCCACTTATTGTGGTTTTAAATTGGATTTCCTAAAAAAAAATAAATTGGATTTCCTTAAAGAAAAATTATATTGGACATCTTCCTTAGAATGTCTATTTAAAGCTGCTCAAATTTTCACTGGGTTATTTGTTTTATCATTATTGAGTTGTGAGAGTTGTTTATATATTAGAGATGCAAGTAGTTTATCAGACATGTGTTCTGAAATATTTTCTCCTGGTCTTTGTGTTTCCGTAACAGTGTCATTCAAATAGCAGAAGTTTTGAATTATGATGAAGTCAAATTTATCAAGTTTTTCTTTTGTTATCTGTGTTTATGTTTCCTTTCTAAGAAATCTTTGCCTAACCCAGGTCACATTGAATTTCTTTAGAAGTGTTGTAAGTTTTGGTTTTATATTTAGAACTGTGATACATTTGGAGTTGATTTTTTAAAATATGGTACATAATATGGGTTAAAGGAAATTTTTATGTATATGGTGGTCCAATTGTTCCAGTATTATTTGTCCAAAATACTATCCTTTCTTCATTAAATACCTTGCCGTCTTTGTTAAAAATCAACTGATCATATGTATTTTGGGTCTCTTTCTAGAATCTCTTCTATTTTGTTCAATTGATCTGTATGTTTATCCTTCTGCCAATACCACACTTCCTTGATTACTGCAGTTTTATAGTACATCTTGAAAGTAGAGTATAAGTCTTCCAATGTTTTTCTTTTTCAAAATTATTTTGGCTATTCTAGTTAATTTGGCCCAATATAAAACAGGGCTCTTAAGGGTTGAAACTCATTATACAAGACCCATTTAGAGAAGGGGTGATTATCCCCACTGCTTCTCCATTTAGCAGCTCAATTTGGCTTGTTCTTAATTTGGAAAGAGTGAATGGTACTTCATGATGGATTATTTCAACCTTAATTCCTGGTCCCACCCATTAAATCCCCTGTTAATTTCATACTGCTGTTATAACAAATCACCACAATGTAGCAGCTTAAAACAACCCCATTTTATTTTGTCACAGCTCTGTAGATGAGAAGTTTGATTCAGATCTCTCTGGGCTAAAATGAAGGTGTTGGCAGGCTTGTGTTCCTTTCTGGCAGCTCATGGGGTGAAATTTGTTTTCTTGCTTTTTCCAGCTTCTAGGGGCTTCCTACATTACTTGGACCATGAAATCCTTCCATCTTCAAAGCTAGCCATGGCCAGTCGAGTGTTTCTTGTATTGCATCACTCTGACACTGACTCTTCTGCCTCCCTCTTCTACTGTTAAGGATCCTTGTGTATCTGTTTAGGCCCATTAAAAATTCACAATAATCTCCCTTTTTTAAGGTCACCTGATTAGGAACCTAAACGCCATCTGAAACCTTCATTCTCTTTAGCCATATATAACATAATATAGTCACAGGTCCTGGGGCTTAGAACATGGACATCTTGGGGTCATTATTCTGCCTACCATGATCACGATGTATTTTTGTTTGTATATTTGCTGGTTTTAGTTTACTGACATTCTGTTAAGGCTTTCTGCATTTATGTTTCTGAAGGATATTTGTCTGTATTTTACTTGTGTTATCCTTGTCCAGTAATGTCAGAGTAATGGTGATATAACAATATGTATTGGACAGTGTTTCTTACATTTTTCTGGAAGAGTTTGTTTATAATTGATGCTGTTGTTTCTGTTTGTTTGGAGGTTTCTAACTGTGAATTTAATTTCTGTAGTAGATATAGGACTATTTAGGTTGCTTGCTTTTTCTTGAGTGAGCAGTGGTAGTATCTTTCAAGGAATTTTTCCTTTTATCTAACTGATCAAATTTATTGGCAAAAATTTTTCAAAATAGTCCTTTATTATCCTTTTTAATTTCTGAAATAACTGTAGTAATGTCTCTCCTTCCTTTGTTACATTGGTGATTTATGTCTTTTTCTCTTCTTGATCCATCTGTCTTGAGGTTTATAGATATTGCTCTTGTCTCAGAGTCAGGCTTTGGTTTCATTGATTTTTATAGTTTTTCTGTTTCATTTGCCACTGATTTGTGTTCTTTATATTTTCTTACCTTCTTTTGGCTTTGGGATTTAATTTGCTTTTTTTTTCCTAGCTTCTTGAGCTGGAATTTTAGATTATTGATTTGAAAACTTTTGCCTTTTCTAATATAAGCTTTTACTGCTACAAATTTCCCCCTAAGCATGTTATGTTTGCCTCACGTATTTTGATATGATGTATTCTCATTTTCATTAAATTCAAAATATTTTATAATTTCCTTTGTGACTTCTTGTTTGGCCCATGGATTTTTTTTTTTAAAGAATGGTATTATTTATTTTCCAAATAATCAGATATTTTCCAGAATATTAATTTCTAGTTTAATTCTGTTATGGTCAGAAAATACTGTAGCTTTAATTATTTTTAATTACTGTGTTCCTTCTCACCAGATACATCCGTGAGGTGCCAAAAAGTTGGAGGGGCACAAACAAAGGGCCTTTGCTAGTACTGAGTGCCCAGTTCAAGAAGATCCCCAGGTGTTCTCAGGTGAGGTACTCTTATATCCTGCCAACTTTAGCAAGAAATGTCTATGCAAATTGAATAAACATTTTAGAATTTAGAGAGTTTTCTTTGAGCCCAAATTAGGACAGCTAATTGGGAAACATGCTTTTCACAAGGGAGAAAGTGTTCTGGAGAATGAACAGTTTTACAGGATTGTATACTTTTTTACATCTTGTAAAAGCTCAAAAGATTATAGATTAGTACATAGGTGGGAATCATGAGATTTATCATAAGGGAATGCAGGGAGTATAAATATTAATTGATATCTCAAGGACAAGATTGTTTTCCTTTAGGCTACTCATTCACAAAGCAAATGTACAATGCATGTGTGGTGGGCCATAAATCAGGCTTTTGGTTTGAACAAAGTTTATATACAGTCATGTTGAGTTGTCAAGAAATCTAAAATGGCTTCCCTTGTATATCAGGCCTTTAGAGAGTTTTTCCTCTTATCATTACAGAGAAAGTAAATATGGTTCTATTAGTAAACTTGGTTCATGCTTTATTTAAAAAAAATTGTACTATGAAAAACAGATGTTTCTAGAAATCATGAAATGTAATCATAAATTTGTTAATCTAAAGAATACTGATATAACAAATTTCACAATTGCTTACTACTTTGTTTTCACTAGACACTAAGGATTCTAAGAGTTAAGAATTCTAATAAATGTAACTCAGTACTAGAAATAAGGGAAACAACTCTATATGCCAGAAAAGTAAAATAGGTATTTTTGAAAAAAATATGAGGAATGGGAAATAAATTTTTGTTGAGGGAAAAGAAAGTAATTTTGTCCTTAAGTGAGAGTGGTTATTTAAAGAAGGAAAACTTGGGACAAAATCTGAATGCGTAAAGTTGTACAAGGTTTATGGTAAGGGAATCTTTTGAAGGGAATTGTGTGTGGTCAGTACAGGCTAGGATTAGAAATAGATTTAAGTAAATGAATTTTAATATCAAAAGTATACTGATGCAAAGTTAAAATTTTTGTTTTCTCTTTGTTAAAAAAGTTTTCTTAAACTATGGATCCCCTCTTAATAAAACATTGTAAATATTTTATTTTTATTAATATATAATGTATTATTTGTTTCAGGGGTACAGGTCTGTGATTCATCAGTCTTACACAATTCACAGTGCTCACCATAGTAAATACCCTCCCCAGTGTCCATCACCCAGCTCCCCCATTCCCTCCCACCCCCCCTCCACTCCAGCAACCCTCAGTTTGTTTCCTGAGATTAAGAGTCTCTTATGGTCTCCCTCTCTGGTTTCATCTTGTTTCATTTTTCCCTCCCTTCCCCTATGATCCTCTGTCTTGTTTCTCAAATTCCACATATCAGTGAGATCATATGATACTTGTCTTTCTATGATTGACTTATTTCACTGAGTATAATACCCTCTAGTTCCATCCACGTTGTTGCAAATGGTAAGATTTCATTTTTTGATGGCTGTATAATATTCCATTGTATATATACAACATTGTAAATATTTTTATCTTTAAAGTTATATGTCTAGAAATAAGAATCCTGTGTTTTACCAAAATAATTACCTACTTTTATCAGGTCTTTGATTTACTCTCCAAAAAACAAAAAGAGTCTTAATATTTAAAAAAAAAGGTAAATTTTGCTCACAGCTATGTGAACTTATGTATTTGTCTGTGATATCTTTTATTGTCACTTTGGTTAAATGGGTAATTAAATATTGGTTCATAATGATCTGTTATCCTATTTAGCCAATTCTTCAAAACTCTGAAAGTTTTTGACATACTTTCCCGAATCAAATTCTAAAATGAAATATTTTGTCCACAATCTGAGGTGTTCCAGAGAGCTCCTGGAACATCTCAAAGATTTTGTGAGGAATTAAATGAATTAGATTTATTCTAATATTAGATTTATTCTAAATTAAAAAAATAAAAAGAAATTATTATATTTCTTTTATGCACCAGAAAATAAGCCATTTTTTGTGAATGTACCATGTGCACCTGAAACCAATGTATATTCTTCTGTTGTTGGGTGAAGTGTTCTATAAGTGTCAGGTCAAGTTCATTGCTAATATTATACATACATTCTATATCCTCATTTATTTTCTCCCTACATGTTCTATTGCTAAATGAGAGAGATGTGGGAAGTATCCAACTGTAATATTGTATTTGTCTTTTTCTCCTTTCAGTTCTGACAGTTTTTGCTCTATGTAGTCTGAAATTCTGTTAGTAGGTATACACAACATTTAGGATTATGATGTCTTCTTAACAAATTGAATTCCTTATCATTACATCATGTCCCTCTTTATGTCTGGTGGTAATATTACTTGATCTGAAGTGTTCTTGGTCTGATAATAATTCATATAGCCATTGTAGCTTTCTTTTGGTTAAGGTTTTCATGGTATATCTTATTTTCCTTAATTTTGTTTTTCATATATCAATGTTTTTGTAATTATAGTAAGCTTCTTGTAGAAAGCATATATTTGGGTTTTTCTTTTATAGTCAACCTGACCATATCAACCTTTTGGTGGGTAATAAGACCATTTATACTTAATGGAATTATTGATGTGGTTACGTTAAAACTATATCTTGCTAGCCGTTTTTTTTCATCTCATCTGTTCTTTTTTCATTTTTCCTCTTTTCTTGTTTTCTTTTGAGTAAGTTGAGTGATGTTTGTGATGTCATTTTATCTCCTCTATTGCCTTATTTATGCCTCTTTTCAGAATTATGTTTATTGGCTTCACTGTGGTTTATAATATACATCTTAAGCAGAGTCCAACTTCAAGTAATATACAATTCTTACATAGTATAAGAAATTTACACCAATATGTTTTAACCAACTGAGCCACCCAGGCGCCCTACACCAATGTTTTAAATTCTTCCCTAATATCTGTTGTGTGATTGTTGCCATACATTTTATTTATACATATGTTATAAACTCCAAAATACATTGTTACTATGGTTTTCTTGGAAGTGCCTGTTTTCTTCAAATACCTTTTATATTTACTTTTATTTTTATCATTCCTGGCCCTCTTCATTGCTTGCTATAGATCCAAGTTTCCAGATGGCATCATACTTTTTCTGCCTAAATAACTTCCTTGAACATTTCTTGTAACCCATATTTACTTGTCTTACTGAGAAGTAAATTCTCTCAGCTTTTGTTTGAGAAAGTTTGTATTTTGTCTTCATTATTGAAAAACATTTTAATAGATAAAGGTTTTGGGGTCGACAGATTTTTCTTTCAATACCTGAAAGATGTATGTCACCCAATTATCTTCTGGATTGCATAGTTTCTGATGACAAGTCTACTGTGTTTCTAATTTTTGTTCCTTTGTATGTACTGCATCTTTTTACCATCAATACTTTTGTTTTGTAGTTGGTTTTCAGAAGTTTGACTATGATGTACTTGAAGTGTGTGTATTTATATTTATCCACATTCTTTTTCTCTGAGTTTCTGGGATATGTGTTTTATAGTCTTTCATTATTTTTGAAAACTTCTCAGTCATTATGTTTTTAAATGATTCTTTTGCCCATATTTTTTTTCCTGCCTTCTTTTCTGAGACTCAAATTACTGCAGGTTAATCAACTATATATTATACCACAACTTTTGGATGCTTTGTTCTTTTTTTCCCCACTTTTTTTCTCTTTGCATTATAGTTTGGATAATTTACAATGATCTATTCTTGAGTTCACTAATTACTTCTTTGGCTGTATCCATCTATTAATAAACCTGTCAAAGGCATTCTTCATTTGTATCACCTCCTTACTGTATTATTTTGTTACTGTGTTTTTTGTTTGTTTGTTTTTAGAGAGGGATAGGGGGAGGGGCAGAGGGAGGAGGAAAGAGAATCTTAAGCAGGCTCCATGCCCAGCGCAGAGCCAATGCAGGGCTCAATTTCACAACCCTAAGATCATGACCTGAGCCAAAATCAAGAGTCAGATGCTTAACTGACTGAGCCACCCAGGCATCCCTGTGACTGTGTTCTTTTTTTTTTTAATTTATAGTATTTCCATTTTACTCTCTCATATAGTTTTCAGTGCTGTACTGAAATTCTCTGTATGTTCATGCATGTACGTCCATCTTTTCTACTAGGTCATTTATCATAATTATTGTAGTTATTAGAAAGTCTCTGTCTAACCATTCTAATATTTGTAACATCTCTAAATCAGGTTTGGTTGATTGCTTTATTTCTTGACAAGGGATTATTTTTCCTTGCTTTTGTGTTTGTGTCTTAATTTTTTATTTAATGCCAGGCAATGTATTTAGAAGAATAGTAGAAACTAAGATAAGCTGCTATGCTGGAAATGACCCTGTCTCTTCTTCTATAAGGCTGTTTAATTGTGAAATTGAGTAGGTCCACTCAGTAGTTGAGCAGGCTTTGTGATATGTGCTATCATTACCATCATTGCACCATGGGCTTTGAATTCCTGTAGTAGTAAGCTACTGTTATGGAGTCCCTAGAGTGTGAGTTGTGTGCCAGAGGGTTTTTCTCAGTCTTTCTGCTTCCCCCTCAGCTTTCAGTTGCCCTTGCACGTCTAGACCACAGAGGGGAGTTCTTTCTATGCTCTTGCCCCTCCTCCAGCAGAAAACTGATGTTGCTTGTTATTTGGTGCTAGGCTCCTCATGGGGGCATAGTATGTTCTCTGTTTTCTTGGTCCGGTATTACTCTCAAGGAGTCCCTGTGCCCTTGAGCTTCAGGAATGGAGCTTTCTAGTATTCCTAGCCTTCCTCACAGTGGGATTGCAACTCTGCCTTATATCTGTCTTTGGTCTTGAGTGGGAGTTTCCTGTCCTCCCCCAGTAGTAGGAGATCTATGCTTGGTATGCGTTTAGGATCCTGGGCTTAAGTTCCCCGCCCCTGCTCAAGAGGTAAAAGGTTTTGTTTATATTCTTCTCTGAGGACCAAAGGAATTTTCCTGAGTTCTGGGTAAAGAATTCCATATTGTTTCCTTAGAGGTAGACAAGTTTTGCTTCTGCTCCTTCCCCTAGAAGCAATAGATCTTTGCCTGTGCCATGGAAGTGAAAGGTTTTTCTGCCCCGCCCCATGCATCTCTAGGCTTTTGCTTCAGAAAAGATTTTGAGGAAGCTTGCAGGGAAGTCTTTCCCATCTTTTTTATGAACACCCAATGTAGGTGTATGGAAAACAGCATGTGTGTGAATGCAAACTTCCCTTGTGTTGGGGACAATCAGCTATTCCAAACTAACACACTATTTTGAACTCTTCAACCTGTGTCTTTTTTTTTCAATTTTTTCAATTTTTCATTATGTTCACTTGGCCAACATATAGTTCATCATAAGTTTTTGTTGTAGTGTTCAATGATTCATTAGTTGCATATAACACCCAGTGCTCATCCCAACATGTGCCCTCCTTAGTACCCATCACCTGGTCAACCTGTGTCTTATATTGAAATGAAGCTAGTGTTTTCCTTGTTCCCACACATGGATTATTCAAAACTGCTTTTATCTCTATGGTTTTGCTCATACTGTTCCTCTTGTATGGAAAGCCCTCTTTTCTTCTCTATAAGTTTTCAAATCCTTGATTGCCAGGCTCAACTTTTATTTCATTTTTGATAATTCCAGCCAATTTTAATTTCTTCTTTGTTGACCTCCCTTATAACCTATTCTTTAATATATTATTGCCTCCAATTTAGAAGTGGACATTTAAACATGTACCATTTAGTGTTTTATTACATTGTGTCATATTGTTCTCTAATTGTGTCACGGGGTCTAGCCAGGTATACAGTACATGTCCAATGTCCTGACACTAGAATTTAGTTAGCAAAAATGTATTAAATTGCTCTTGTATCACATTGACTTCAATAATAAAATAAAAACAGCTATTCCAAATTCCTTTTGATTAGTGTTGGAATGCTATTATTCCATTAACAGATTAGTTTAACAAATTAGTTCTGAACGTCTGTGTAATGATGCAGGAGGAGCATAAGCATAAGACAATGGCATGTTACCATACCTTCTTGGACTTCAGTTTCTTCATCAGTAAAATGGAGACAGTCATTAAATTTGCTTGAACAACTTCAGAGAGCTGTTTCAAGGACCAAAAAAGGAGCAATAGAAACAATGGGAGCAAAGAAACAGGAGCATGTTGTAAACTGTAAAGAGCTCCACAAAAAGGGGTGGGGTTTGTAATTATAGTGACCCAGATGGTGAAGTAAATAAGTTCCCTGCCCACCCCCCAACTCTTGGCAAAGTCATAATGAGTCAAGTTTTTACCAACTTGATTCCTGACCAGAATGAGATTTGGGACAGTGTTCACAGACATATGATTTAGGATCTTAATTTTCTGTTCTTTCCTTAATATCTGTCTCAGATCTAGTGCTGCTTCAGGGAAGCTGGATGTGAAGTTGCCTCAATAGGGGCAAGGATTTGGAAAAGGTCTATTCAAAAGTGAAACATGGTTTAGAAAAATTTGGATCTGTCAAGACATCCTGTGGACAATGAGATATGGTGTATAGAGGATGGTTAGCCAATTAATAATATAATGAAGGAGAAAAACCTGGTTTGTGGAGGTATTTTTCTATTCTAACTCTGAATTTTACTTTATTCCAGAGAGGGGTGTTCTCCAAGTAAACACTCTATAAGTTTTCAAATGCCAGCTGTCAAGGATGGGTGTTAAATTGTATTGGAAGTTGTTGTGACTTTTTTTAAAATTGAGCAAGTCAGGGAAAACCTTAAGTGTTGGGATAGATAGAGAGAGGGTTGGGAGTAGTAGTAGCACCCTACCATTCTGGGGCACATTCGGTTATTCCACCTAGCCCAGGAACTGTGACTAGTCTGTGTCTGAAACTGTGTGTGTGTGTGTGTGGTGTCATTTGTATGTTTTCATACGTGCATGTTTATGAATTTGTATCTTTATGATAGTATGTGCCAGCCTGGTTGGTTTTGTTACAATCTGTATATGTTTGAATTTGCATTTGTATCCTGTGAACATTTAAGTTTATATATGTATGTATGTTCACTATCAGGGTTCTGAGATTCTTTTAAGACTTTGGTAATCTATGGACTCTTTTTTTATAGGGTAAGTAATCTTGCAGGCAATAAAGGGTGATTGATCATTCTGAGAAAGTTACAGAATAGACTGGAATTTGCTCTAATACTTAAAGACAATTCCTTTGATCCATGTCTTCTTCTCATCCCCACTCCCACAACACATGTGACTCTCTGACCACTTCCACTCCCACTCAGGCCTTTTCTATACAAGACATGGGGTTCTGATGAAGGATGGTTGGAACCATTCCACACCTTTCTTTTGAGTGAGCGGCAGATGAGATGTCACCAGAACAGGAGGGTTTGTTCTCCCATCTCTACTCCCCTTATATATTATTAAGGAATTTTAGTTCTGGGCATAGCTCTTTTGTTTGCCTGGCTGGAGGTCTGTTTATCATTCTTTTTGAAAATTTTCAGGGTGAGGCACAGGGACTAGACTTTTTCACTTTTGGAGAAAGGCTTTGCCTCCTTCAGAGAAGGTCTGTTCTCCAGTCCTAGGCTAGGAGGTGAGGAACAGAACTAACCAACAATGCCTATGGGTTGCTTTAGAAACTCAGCCCTACTCCTGTGTTTCAGAGAGACAGCAGAAGGATCTCTCTAGGCAGGCATTGATTTATTGATTTGTTCATTCAGAAAATATTTCTGGGGGTAATTTTTATACATAGCTTCAGCTCCAGAAGCAGAGTTCTTTCTTGCCACCATGTTCCTTTTGATAGGAGTCTGTAGGAGACAATGGCTGGGAATGACTTGTGGTGGGAATTAGAAACCAGCCTATGGGAGAGAGCAGTGGATTTCAAGACCTCACAGGGAAAGTGGAACCCTGTGAAGTTCCATAATGTCCAAAGATAGGGCTGACCAGTGGTCATGGTTCTGCTTTAGTTTCTGCCTTTGTTTCCAAATTGGCTTTGAAATCATGGTGAATCCTGTGGACTGTAGCTTTTCTTCTCTCCCGCACTCCTTCCCTCTCATGCCCTAAAGCCATTTCCTGGAACTCCTAGAGAGCAGTAGTAGCACTTGAAGCCCAAGGAGCTTCTATGTCTGAAGCTTCTCTTTACTTCTGCTAATGCGGGATTGAGAATGGCTTTTTCTCTGCCCCTCCTTTTTTTTCTGAGTAGGCTCCACACCCAGCATGGAGCCCAATGTGGGGTTTGCACTCATGACCCTGAGATCAAAACCTGAACTGAAATCAAGCGTTGGACACTTAATTGACTGAGCCACCCAGGTGCCCCAAAAGTGGCTTTTTCTGAGTCACCAGAGCACACACACTTAGGGAGAGAGAACACCTTGGTTCTGGTATAGTCTTTGTGGCAGAACCAATAACAAGTAGGTATCTCTCTGTTCTATCCATTGAGGAGTAGGACAGTAACGATCTCTAAGGTCCCTTCCAGTTGGACATTCTGTGATTACTTCTGAAAATGATTGCTTCAAAGCCTCTTCAAACTGCAAACAGAAAATTTCAAAAGCACTAGGAAGAACACTATTCAGTCTTCTCTGAGAACTGGAATCCTTGTCATTTCCCTACAGATTTGAAAAGGAAGGGAGCTGACATTTATTAAGTGTGCTATGAGCTAGGTACTCTCATATACTATATTATTTCAATAATAATTCATAACTTGACAAAATTTGGGGCAGGTGAAGTGATTGTGTATGTGAAGTACTGGGTACAATGCCTGGCATAAAGTATGCACTCAATAAATGTGATGTCTTGGCTCATGCTTCAGCCCCTCTCTACCCTGCTCACTGCCATTTAAAAAGATGAAGAAACAGAAACTCAGAGGGATTAAGTGACTGCCCCAAGTTACTCAGGTTTTCAGCTCCAAAGGCCGTGTGTATCCTGTTATACCACACTGCCTCTGGAGTATGAAGTCTGCAGGTATTTCCCCTGTGGACCTGCTCCATTAGCATGTGCTAAGTTTGAAGAGTTTGCTAGGAAGCTTCCTACTCTCTGGCCCAGTTGCCCATTGTGATCCAGGGCCTGCATTTGGGAGGTTTCAGTCATAGCACAAATTTCTTTAAGCAGGATTATAACTGGTCCCACAGAGCTTGAATCCTCCATCTAGGCCTCATTAACATCAGACTCTCATTCTGGGCCAACCGTCCCTTAGGGTACTCCTCAGGTCACCTAGGCAAGGATTCCCTGGAAACTCTGACTTCTGGTTCTGTTCCCCTGATGCAGGTATAGAAAGATGGCCTTGTGGAGAAGAGCCAAGGGGGCCACTTTTAAATTAAAGGAAAGGCAAGTTTGTTTGCTCAGGATTTAATCCAGAAAATCATATCCGTAACTGGCAGAATATTGAGAACCATTACAAGAGTGGAGGATATGGGAGTAGCTACAACTAGAGATGAGAATGACCATTAACCCTAGGGAAGGAAGAAGGTAGGCTGGAGCTTGCCTACCCAAAGTTATGGTCATTGGCCCATGTATTAGTGGGATTAAGCAGGAAGTTGCTGAGATGAATGACAGAAAACTGAACTTGGAGGCAACTTCATGACTTGAAAATAGTCCCTGTGAAACCCATCAAGTCCATTCATTCTATAGCAGCCTTTCCTGTGTTGTTCTTTATTTAGCAGGAGGGATCATAGAGTTCTACCTCTAGTGGTGGAGATGGTTTTACATGGACACACTCTGGTCACACTCTGGTCTTGTAACCACAGTGTGCATAGAACAAACCTGGGTTTAGGATTGCTCAATATAGCTTTAGTATGAGAATAGGCAGGTGGTTCAGATGTGATGTTGCACAAAGCAGATGGCTAGCCTTAATGGTTTTTTTCTTCCACCTCCAGGATGACCAGCATGATTGAGCACTTCTCTCTCTCTCTCCCTCTCCCTCTCTCTCTCTGTGTGTTTTATTCTTTGTCTCTGTCTCTTTTTCTTCTAGGCTCCAGAGGTCAGTCCACGTAATAGAGCCCTAGTGCTGGAAACCAGCAATCTGAGCTTCCTAATGGTGTCCAAAATGATTAAAAATGTTTTGCTTTGCTTACAGGGGGGCATGATTTGCCTTCTAGAAGTAGTATGATATACTTGAAAGAGTACAGGCTTTGAAGCAAACAACTCAATTTTGGATCCAGAATAGGCCATGTTTTAGCTCTATCTATAATGCTGAGCAAGTCAATTTAACTTCCTTAAGCCCATTTTTCTCATCTCTAGAATTAGGATCATCCTGGTCCTGTCTCCCAGATGTGTCGTAAAGATTTACTGAGATAATTTATGAAAAGAATTTAGTTCAGCTCCTGGCACAGAGTATGTGCTGAAGGCATATTTGTTGAATAAATGAATAAATGAATGAGTAGATATTGGTGTCTTTTCCTCCCTCCTTTTGATGAAGTGCTGTTAAAGAGGCTATCTTTTGCTATTTTTTAATTAAGTGGCAAGAACATGAAGGTATAATTCAGTCAACTCAGGGTCTGTGCTCTCAACCATCTACTAGCTGTATGATCTTAGTAATTAAAAATTTGTCTGAGCCTTAGTATCCTTATGCATAAAATCTGGATGGCAAGGCCAGGTATGTAGGGCCACTGTGAAGATTAAAGGAAATAATATATGTGATGGGACACTGCACAGGACCTGGAACATGGTACATGATTTATAACACTAGGTCCCTTTCTCTGCCTCCCCTCCAAGGATGTGGGCTTGTTTAATCCTCAGAATAACCATGTGAGATATGTATTATCATCATAATGAGATAATATATGTGGAGGCACCTAGTACAATATGATGCAGGTGGTCAATAGATGTTTGTTTCCTTCCCCTCCTTTTCCTTAATTAAGCCAATTATTATCCTGCCAACAATCGTGCTTTTGCATGAACTATGTGAATATTTTAAAGACTGAGGTGCTAATCTTATATCAATTTAGAAGGTAGCCTGGACACCTGGACTATAGTCAGAATTATGTTGATTTTAATAAGATGACAAAAGGTCACAGAGTTGATATAAAGTGCTTGCCTAATTCTTCCTTATTATAGTGAGTTATGAATAGATTAATTTGATATTTCAAAATGTAACAATCATTAGAAAAGTGTTTTCATATAAATTGTAGTTTTACATATTGATGTCATGCTTTCTTTAGCATCCAAAAATGATGTTCTTTACTCACCATGAGGAGAAAGTATTTGATCTAAGTTTATAGAACTGGGGATTGGTTGGGTTGAGTTCCTCTGACTCTAACCTGGCTTCTTACCTGGTTTCCCAATGTACCATATAATCTACTAATTTGTGTGTTAGCATACGATTTGGAGAGGGCCAAAGAGTGGGCTCTAATTGTGATTGGGGTAGAGAGCTTCCTGCCAAAGTGAAATCTGATCTGTGGTCACAGGCCAGCTTAATTTACTCTGAATCGCCCTGTTGGTAACCATGGACAAGTTGCTTAACATCTTTTTTCCTTAGTTCCATCATCTGCAAAGTAAATATAATATTAGTACTTACCTGATAGGGTTGTTCTGAGGATTAAATAAGATAATTTATGAATAAATTAATCCATCTACAAGCTTTAGCACAGCGTTCACCATGTGGTGAGGGCTCAGTAAGTATTAACAGCTGTCGCTACCACCACCACCCTTATCTCTACAATAATAATGATGTGACAAAACCATTGCAGAATGGTTAAAGAATTTGGTATCCTGTCTCCTAAAGTATTCCAGATCTCTGAAGGGTGGGCTGAGAACTTTCTTGATTTCAAACCCCATTTTTAAAATCTTTTGAAGGTGTCCGTGTCCACGTTGCTTGAATTACTATGGAAAATCTGGGATCATCTTGAATCCTGATGCATGGAGGCTTTTTAAAGTCCATACAAGGATTATTCATACCCTCCCCCCCTTTTTTTACCATTATCCAAATGGTAACAAAGCTGTACAAGATATAGGAAACTGGGCTGAGTGACATTTGAATGCAAAAGAGCCCTTGAAAATCTTTGTAATTTTAATTGTGGTGGCTTTTATTTTTTTCCCAACTAAAAGCAGAGTATATTAAACTTTCTCAGTTTGTCTCAAATAATCAGAATTTTACAAGAACCTTCCTTGTCTCTAAATAAACCAGACTGTTATATAGAGAGATTTATCTAGGTGCCATGCATATTCAAGCAAATAGGGAGAAGGGAATAGAACTAGGTTGATTGAATTCTTTTTCTTTTGAAAATTGACCAGTTGTATGGCTGCTCTGGAGACTAAATTAATACAGGTAAATTTCCTAAGTAGCACATTGATAGCTCAGGTGGGAATAGCGAACCTGGATGTGTAATCTGGAAATTTTCAATAAGTTACAGACCATTGTGTGAGCAAGACTTTGCAGCAATAAAAATGGGAGGCAAAGAGAGCCATAGAGGCTTTTGTCTGATGAATTCTCAAAAATGGAATGCTGAGTGGTTCAGAAAATCTCTTGTGTGAATGTGGAGGGCTAGACACCAGTGGTCTCTTATGATCCCTTTTACCTCCAGTACCTTAGAGTTCTAGAATACCTTATTCCAGCACTATTTCTTCTTTAGATATATTTCTTAGAATCTTCCTTCCTTCTTTTTATATCCTTCCTCCCTGAAATACTTACTTAGTGCATACTAAAAGCCTAGGCACTCTGTTAGGCATTGGGGTGCAGCATAATCAAGACAGACACTGCCCCTATTCTCATGGAGTTAACAATTTATGATGTTCTAGGAGGTACTTGATCTGGTTTTCGGAGAGAGATAGCTCCTTAGTTGTGTTTAAGTTGTGTTATATACAACTCCTTATATGTGAGTTTTCTCCCTTTTCTTGTAGGATGTACGACCTTAGACAAAAGGATGATTTTTCGACTGGAGCTGATCAGGTTGAGGTGGCAGAGAAGTAGGACTAGGGTAGGACCAGAGGTACTGACTTCTTGCCTCTGACATAGCCTCATAACCAGCTCATGGCATCTCCTGCTCGCTATGCTCCCCCAAATTATAGAAGAGGCAAGGTGTGTATAATTAAAACTAAGCAAAGAAACAGAATCACAAAGAAGAACAAAACACCAAACAAACAAAAAAACAAAAAGAAAATAAACACACAAAACTCTTCTTTCTAGTTGGCCCCATAAAAGTGTCTTCCTTTGGCTTTGAAGAGCTCATTTTTCCTTAGTCAACTGATCTGGGGTTGAGGCTGCAGCATTAACACCTAATAAACAAGTAAGAGAGTCAATCCACTTGCTTTGTCTAAAAGAGAAATTAGGGCTAAGCTACTGATTCCCACCAAAAACCCTCTCCCTTGCAAAAGGAAAAAATTACTCATCTTGGCATCAGTTACTGACACTGGCCTGGATGGCCCCAGGGTACCATCAGTCTCCCAAAAGTTTGTGAAATACTCTCTTGAAGGAATAGAGGGGCAAAGCCAGGTGTTCTGTGAATGTGGGCTGGAAATCAGGGCTCAGGATTCTGGGGCTCATCATGCTGGAGCCATGGGGCAGGACTTGGGAGCTTCAGGCCATTATGCTGAGGAAAAATAAAACCTATGACAGATTTTCATCCACTTATTCATGAGTACATCAAAAGGGTATTACGTGCTGACTAGTATTGAGAATAAAAGAGCAAACTGAAACACCTTTCACTTTTCCAGACTCAACAAACATTTCCATGTGTTAACCTCCAAAGGGGATGGTATCCATCAGTCAAGTAAACAATAATGTTGAGAACAGAAGTGTGAGTGTGCTGATGTACTTCTCCTTTTCTTTAAGGGCTTTTGAATTGATTAGTTTTCTTTTGGCCCAGAAAAGAGAAAATCTCGGTGTAGGGGGAGAATGGGATCACAATATCTCTCTTCAGTTATCTGAAGATACTACAGATTAAAATGATATCAATTACATATAGAAAAATAGTTGGGTCTATGTTGTATAGAATCAGTGAACAGACCAGGGACGAATGGGCAGAATTTAAAGGGATTCTGATTTTGGTTTATTTCTGATAGAGCTTATCAGCTGTGGACTATGTGGTCTTGGGAGCTAATAACAACAACTATAGTATTGACACTTGTTATTTTAATGTATTTTGTATATAATACCTTAAATAATTTTTTAAATGGGCGTGTCTCATTTAATCCTCATTACTAATTGTGTGTATTAGTTAGGGTACATAACATTATTCCTATTTTACAGATGAAGAAACCGAGGCTCAAAAAGATTATTACTCAAGGTCACACAACTAAAATGGTATAAGCTGGGAATCAAATCAGTACCTATTTATTGGTCTTGAGGGAATGCTTAAGGAAGGATTTTCTTCCTTGACTTCTTTCAGAGTGCAAAGAAGCTGTCTTTAAACAGGGAGGAATCAAATAGCAGCTCTGACTTCCAGTGAGGCAAGAGACATTTTCCAAGCCAGAATCCAGTGTAGAACTATGCTCTGCAAACCAATGTGGATGAGAGTGAACTATTTTATTGCCATTTCTATTTTAAGGTTGTGTTCTCTGATTTCAATGTGAAAATGTAGGTGTGGGCTGGTGGATAGCATAAAGTACACCCCTTCTTGCTCATCACAGCTATGATCACACTGTGTTTTGTGTGAACGGATGCATGTTTGTGTGCGCATATGAAAATTACTTTCCTGAGCCTGTGGACACACAGCAGTTTCACAATTTGCCTGAAACAATAAAAGTTACAATCAAAAAAAAAAAAAAAGAGAGAGAGAGAGAGCGCCAGGTTTTGCCATTTCCAGCATGAAAACAAACAGCCGAGTTAATTCATTTAATCAACTTGCCCATTTTCCCAGTAGTTTTCTTGGCATAGGGACCAGAACTTCTCTGTGAGCACAGCCTGTATGTGTGTGTGAGTGTGTGTGTGTGTGTCTGTGTGTGTGAGGACCACCCTACAGCACTGTTTTAAAACTTCCTCTTTTCTTTTATTGTTTTTCAAAGTTATGCCTGATAATTGTGGATTGTATCTGGAGGCCCACTTGCTAAAAGCACATTGAGTCATAGGCAGGCTGTAAGTCCAGGAGAACTGCAGCGGTGACTAAGAGAGTCATTATTTGATAAAAAGGGAAAAACTAGGTATTGGCTTGAAAGGAAGGCTGAGGGAGCATGAAGAACTTCTTGAACAGGGGGAAAAAAACACTTGGAAGCTAGCTGGCAGGGTGAGTGGGGACCGGAGAAAACCAGTCTTGTGCACTAGGACTTGCTGCTGCATTTTAATGACATCTCTGTGTGACTGGGTTTTTTTTTTTTCCTCTTTCTGTTTTTTCATCAAACAAGAAAGAACACAGAGGGGATTCAGCAGAAATCTAGCTCTTTAAACTTTGCATTGTACTCTGCCCCCTTGAACATTTTCAAACTGACATCTAGAAATTTTTCATTGCAAGTTCTAATAGATGCAAACACACCTTGTAAATATTGACAGGTTAAAATTACGACACAATTAAACTCATGCCTCAGTCTTTTCACTTCTTCAATCTTATTTTATTTTTTCTACCCTTCCCCTATGTTCATCTGTTTTGTTTCTTAAATTCCACATATAAGTGAAATCATATGGTATTTGTCTTTCTCTGGCTGACTTATTTTGCTTAGCATAATACCCTCTAGCTCCTGGGTAAATTCTAAATCCTGGAGTATTTTTATATCCACTGTCACCCATTAAAAAGGAAATGCACAAGTTTTCTAACAGGCATCTCACACCATTACCTTTTCTTTTTGAACCCACATTTCCACTCACTTTGCCCACCAAATTTTATCCTAATGTCATGCATATTTTTATACTTGAAACTTCTCTCAATTGTTGTATCATACATCTCTATGGAAAGATGTATATAAAATTAAATTTTAAACTGAAAAAAATCCCTATGACCACAAGCTTCCCACCAGTTAAAATAAATAAGCAAAGTAAGTAAATATTACACAATGAATAAGGGACAAAAAATTAACTAGAACCAGGGACTATGCTACAACTTCAAGATCTTATTCACTCTGCTCTGCTGTACTCTGGGACCTTAGAGAAGAAAATGCCTACAGTCAAGGTAAGATTCAAGATGCCTAATAGGTAGAACTTTCTGTTGTAAATTAGGAGAAGGGTAATTGCGAAAGTAGAGGTGAGAAAGGGGAACCAGGAGGACACTTCAACCTCAGGCACATTCATGGGACACCAGTTTTAGAAAACACTCCATATATAAGTTAGAAGTTAATTCTCTTAAAACTCTCCCTGTCTGCATACCTCCTTGGAAAGTCATTGTGGACTTCTAGTGCAGAGTTCCTCAAGGGCAGCATCATTAACATCTGTGCTTTATTGTAGGGGGTTGTTCTGTGCACTGTAGGGTATTTAGCAATATCCCTGGCCTCTGAGCACTGGCTGCCAGTAGTAGCCCCCTTTTCCAGTTGTGACAACCAGAAATGTCTGCAGGTATTGCCAAATGCTGGGGGGCGGGGAATCACCCCTAACTGAGCACCACTGGCCTTGTGCTATGCATACTCCAGTTTAAAGATTGCTTATCTAGCTTGTTAGGAATGTGAACAAGGCCTCAATCAGCCAGATGTGTTATTTGTGCTTTTAATTCAGGAAAAGGGCAAAATCTGGTTGTTTGCACTTAAATTCCCTTCCTGAATGAGTGGGGAGTTGTTGAACCCATAGAGATAGAGAGTTGTTGAATCCATATCAAAGTTGTTGAGCTTAGATGTCCAATGACAGATGAATGTATAAAGATGTGGTATATATATACAGGATAACTACTGTGTTATATGTAACTGATGAATTACCAAACTCTACGTCTGAAACTAATAATACACTATATGTTAACTAAATTGAATTTAAATAAAAAATTGAAAAAACCAGAATAGTAAAAAAAAAGTTGTTGGGCTTAAGGGAGCATTGGGTCTTGAGGGAAGCAAGATTTGGTTAGGAGAAGATATTTAAAAATGCCAGAGAAGGGGAAGAATGGAGATGAGGAATGAAGTCACTAACAACAGAAATCATGACAGTTGCCATTTATGTTTTGCCAGCCATTGTGCTAAGTACTTCATATGGATTATCTTGTGGAATAATCACAATAACCTAGGAGATAGTTATTATCATGGGTTAAGGTACAGGTTAAGCTGTTGTAACAAAGAGACTAAAAAACTTCAGTGACTTAGACAAAATAGAAACGTATGTATCTCCATGAAAAGACCAGGTAGGCTGCTTAGGGTATACCATGTTGAGGATCCAGGCTGCTTCTATGCTGTTGCTCTGTTCCTGCAAGACCCAGTTTACATTTCATGGCCCCTAGTGGTAGCTGCCAATTCTCCTATCAGGTCTGTATTCCAGCCAGTGGGAAGGGTAAAAAGGAAAAGGTGAGGAAATGTGCTTTTCTTTTAAGGGCACAATCTAAAAATTATACACATCATTCAGTTCACACCCTGTTGACTTGACTAAGCTGCAAAGAAAATGTGGGCTTTAGCTGGGCAGCCATGTATCCAGCTATAGGAGTTGGAGAACTATAGCTTGAAGCCCAATGACTTTTTTCTTGGTAAATAAAGTTTTATTTCATACAGTGACTCCCATTCATTTATATATTATCTATGCTGCTTTCTCATGACAATGGCATTTTTCAACAGTTGTGGCAAAGACCAGATGGCCTGCAAAGCCTAAAAACTCTTGCCTTTAAGAAAAATTTTGTCAATTCCTGCTTCAGAAGAAGGAGGAAATGGATATTTGGGGTCTCCTAGTAGGCTTTGCCACAATTCTTGTCTGACAGATGAGGAGATGGAACCACACAGAGGTTAAGTGAATGGCCCAAGGTGAAACACTGAGAAATGGTAAAGCTAAGATCCCAATGTGGTTCTCTTTGACTCCAAAGCAAAAGCACTATTTATCATATCATATTGACTTATGAATTCATTCAGCAAATATTTGTTGTGTCCACTCAGCATCAGGAAATGTTCTAGGTGTTTGGGATTCGGTGGTGAATAAAAGAGAGGAAATCGATACTCTTGTAAAGCCTACATTAAATGAGACAGACTATTAGGAAGGAGTTAAACAAAATATATTTTATGTTAGAGGCAATAGGGGCTATAAATAAAAAGTAAATCAGGAAAGAAGGGAAGGCAGTGATAGAGTTGGGGTAAGGATTCATTTAAAAAAGTAGTTAAAGATGGCTGCAATATTGGAGAAATTAAGGAGAATGATTTTGGGCCATAGCTCTTGAGGAACAGGTGGGAAGCTGGACTGAGAACACCCAGGAAAAGCCCTGGAGTTTTCCTTCAAAGGAAGCTGGGCAGGAACTGGAGCCAAAGGAGCCAAGAAAGTATGGGTGTCCATGGCTTAGGCGTGGTGGGTACCTGGTGCAAAGTAGATGTATCGGAAGAAGTCTGGTTTAAAGATATTAGATCATGGTGGAGCATTTGCCTTTAATCCTTTTCAACAGAATTCCAAAAACCTTTCACATAGAGACAAAAATGAAGACACATACACATGAATGTGTAAATAATAGCAGGCAGTAGAGTCGGTTCATATGGTGGAAAGACCATAAATGTTGGAGGCACACGGAACCATGAATGTCAGCTCATGCTTGATGACTTCAGGTAAATTGTTATTCGTACTATTATTAGCCATGATTTAGTGACCATTTTCTATGCGGCAGGCACTTTATATTCATAATCTCATCTAATCCTTACATAACTCTATAAATAGATATGAGTGTTATCGTCAATTATCTTTAAGTTAAATTAAGTGGTGATAGGTAGCAGTTAAGAAGTAATGAGAGCTGTATAATTTCCTCCCATACATTTATATTGCTTTATCTTATTTAAGTATAGTGATTAGTAATGTTGGTTAATGCTTCTGTGGGGCTGTTTTCACAAAGAATTTTATTTTGTAAAGAAAAAATTTTAATGTTTATTTAGTGCTTATTATGTGTCAGGCACTGTTTTAATTACATGTATTTACTTTTCAAAACAATACTGCGAGGAGTTACTATTATCCTCGTTTTTTTGGATGAGAAACTTAGGCCCAGGAAGCCTAAGTAACTTGCCCAAGGTCACACAGCCAGTAAATGGAGAGGCTGGGAGATGATCCTAGGCAGTCTGGCACTGGCGTTCCCATGTTTAATCATTATACTACACTGCCTCACAAAACAGACCAGTGAAACAACTGAATGAGAAAAACATGCTAATTTATCTTCCACTGCCCATGATGTATATGGAAAGCCTGGTTATTTGGGCCTTGTGATCTAACCCATGGCCATTGCTACCTGCCTAATGCCAGCATATCTGAATTGTAGGCAAAGACCCATGGAGCAAATATTTCACTTCTAGAAGACTGCTCTGGGAAAACCAAATTTTAAAAGTGATGTAAAAGATGATAGCATGTGTGACTATCTATACCTGACCGTGTAGCTCCAGATGGATGTGTGTGCATGTGTGTATGTGCATTCAGATGTGTGTAAGAAATCTTTATTCTGTTTTAGAATGTAAGCCTATTTTTCCAGAATCTGCTCTCTCCAGAAACTACCATTCTGCAATTTCATGGATGTCACTACCAAACAAGCATGGATGGCCCTGTACCATCAATGGAATGGTTCTTTGCCTCAGTCCTAGCATTTCAGCTCCCATTTCATGCTCTGGTAAAGAAGGTCATAAATATGATTTGCTATCAGGCTTGTCATTTCTTTGAATTGTCAACATTTAGTAAGGATTTTCCTTGGGAATTTCTTCTGTCCAAAATGGCACCAAGGATGCCAAGCATAGGCTTTACATGCCTCCTTTAAATGTGAATTTGGGGGTCTTGACCTGCTACCAGTATGGTTGTGTTCTGGATTATTCCCTAAAGGATGGGTATAAATTTTCACTGAGCCATTCCTTCTACCATTTAGTCTCCTCATTCTGTTTCAGCCCTGACCAAATGACAGGTTCAACTGATTTCAGTAAAACAGCTTTTCTGAGGTCAAATTTAACTGGCTACCATGAGAACCAGTCCCTAAGAAATGCCTTCATCAGTGCAGAAATCATTGGACTATGTAGAAAATCTTAGTGACTGAGGGATCTGATATAACAGGATGGAGAAACTGACACTTCCCCAGGAACTTCTGACTTCTGTGGGGCCAGGAAATACCACTATGACGGTGACTGAGTTCATCATACTAGGGTTTGGAGACCTCAAGGAATTGGGTCCCTTGCTCTTCCTGGTGTTTGGCATTGTCTACCTAGCCACCATATCTGGGAATCTTTTTCTCGTGGCCCTGGTGAGCACTCATCGGAGACTCCAGACACCAGTGTACTTCTTTCTGGCGAACCTCTCATGCCTAGAGGTCTGTTATACATCCAACATTGTGCCCAGGATGCTGGTGGACTTGTTGAGAAAGAACAGAGTGATCTCCATGGCAGGTTGTGTTATGCAGCTCTACTTCTTTGGGACTCTGGGCAGCACTGAATGCTGTCTTCTGGCAGTGATGTCATATGACTGCTACCTGGCTGTCTGCCAGCCCTTGCACTAACCAACACTGATGCATGGAACCATATGTGTGTGGCTAGTAATTGGTTCATGGTTTAGTGGCTTCACAGTGGCAGCTGCATTCCAGGCTGCTATGGTAACCAGTTTGACCTTCTGTGGTAGCAGTGAGATTGACCATTTCTTCTGTGACTTGACACCTCTGCAGAAGCTCTCCTGCTCAGATCCCTGACTGGTCAACCTAGTCTGCATGAGTCTAATGGTGCTGGTGACTTTGGCCCCCTTTGGACTAACCCTAACCTCCTACTGGAAGATTCTTTCCATGGTCTTACATATGCCTTCCATGACTGGTAAGCAGAAGGCATTCTCTACATGTTCTTCTCATCTAGTGGTTGTGACCTTGTTTTATGGGACCTTGATCCTGGTCTATGCTGTGCCCTTGGCTGGTCAGGTGCCAGTTCTCAACAAAACCTTCTCCTTGCTCTATACTGTTGTCACTCCCACGTGTAACCCCCTTATCTATAGCCTCAAAAACAAAGATGCCAAGGAGGCCCTGAGGAAGCTGAGGATTTGATCCTACAATGATGAGTTCCATTCAATCGACAAAAATGATGGCAGTCTGAAGGTTAAGGCACTGTTTGTCCTCATCCTCAGGGAACTCTCAGGCTGATTAGGAAAGCATAGGATAGATTATAATATTTATAAAGTAAAATATCGCTCAGAATTTGTTTTTTTACATTATAGACTACATAATTCTTGAAAGCACTGTCTATAAAGAGAATCTCTGCATATAAAATCCTAATATTCTTATTTCCCTTAATTTTAAAAGTAATTATATAATTAATACGAAATAACCTAATGTAAAGACCTAAGAAAGCATTTAGTAGGACGTATGAACAAACACAAAGCTCAGAATGTCCCTTGCTTAGTTAGCTAAATTTGACCCATTTTTTCCTTTAAATCATCTATTTAGCTGATTTGGGGGAAGAGTTAGTAGATTTGTCTTGATGTCCTTGAAATTATCTAGTTTTCCTTGAGCATATATATTTGTACTGTGAAAGGGGAGGAGCACCTCCTAGGAGTGGACCTATTCTGGTATAAAAAATAAATAGTTGCTTCATATAATCCCCCCAAAAAGCTCAATCCTGAAAGTAGGTATTGGCAAGTGTGCTTTAGTTGTCTTCAATTTCGTGTGTGTGTGTGTGTGTGTGTGTTTTATAAATGAGACTGGGAGATTTGGGATTGGAGGAGGAGTGAAAACTGTGCTATCCCTATAAGATTAAAAAAAGATAAAGGTGGAATCTAATAAAATATGTGGAAACCCCCTAGAAGACTAGTTTTAGAGAAATGTGCATTAAACAGTTTGTTAGACATGTGGATTGCCTCAAGGCATTCTTTTTTAAGTTGAATTTTCTCTAGCATTTACAGCTACCCACTGTGTTTTCATTTTGTTCTTTCTGCTCCCCTCCCAGATCCTCCTGTTGTGTACCTGAGTTTGCCTTGCTGGCCTCACTTGTGCTTTTGTTTCTTATTTTTGTATCCGTTGCCAGCTACTTAACATTATCAACTGGTATATTCAAGCTACACTTCAAGAGAGAGGGAAAGCAAAAAAGATTCTGCTGTGATAAGGGAGAGAATACATGTATTTGCCTATTGAATAGAAAGTATTTATTGAATATTTATTGAATGAAACATATTTATTGAAAAAATATTTACTGAGAGCCTAATATTATCCAGGCATTGATTGTGGTAGTGCTAGGAATAGAATAGTGAACAATATAGATACAGCTTCTGACCTCAAAGATATTATAGCCTTGGTGACCTTGGTGTTCAAATCGCTCAGAATTTATGTTTTTTTTTTACATTATAGACTACATAATTCTTGAAATCACTGTCTATAAAGAGAATCTCTGCATATAAAATCCCAATATTCTTATTTCCCTTAATTTTAAAAGTAATTATATAATTAATATGAAATAACCTAATGTAAAGACCTAACAAAGCATTTAGTAGGACATATGAACAAACACAAATGCTCAGAATGTCCCTTGCTTAGTTAGATAAATTTGCCCCATTTTTTTCCCTTAAGAACCAACTCAAGTCCTACCTTCTCTCTCCCTGACTGTCCTGTTCATGTCATTTCTTCCCCTGAGAAATTGTTTCTCTTCATTTGACAAGTAGCATTCACTGCTCTTTATGTTTTATGTATATGCCCTATCTTTCTAGTGAGATTATAAATCCTTCAAGGAAAGAGACAGAAAGTCCTTTCTAGCTGTACACTCAAGTACCCAACATAGTGCACTACATGCAGCAGACCTATCTTCAAAGGATAAAATCTGAGCTCGTCAGCATGGAAATCAAGGTCTTCCATGACCCTGCTTCTGCCTCCCTCCCCGCTCTCATCTCCCACCAGGCTCCATCTCAGTTTACCATATCACACCTCTGCATCATTACTCATGACCTTTGCCTGGAAGATCCTGCCCATATTTGTTTTTCACCTAGATAATGCCCCTTCATATTTTGCATGCATTATCATCCTCACTAGAAAGACTTACCTGATCATTTTCTTCCATCCAACACATTGAATGAAGGGATACTCTCCTGCATCTCCATGGACTCATTGTGGACTTATGTTTTAGCAGTAATCACATTATCTGGCGGTTTGCCACTGCATCTTCAGTGCCTAGAAGAATGCTTGGCACAGAAGACACCCAAGGAATACTTGCTGAGTGACTAGCTGAATGGTTATATGTCTTCCTTCCCTAGTAGATTATTATTTCCTTCACCTCAAGTACCACCTATATACTGATGATTCCTCCATAATTTGATGCTATGACAAATGCTGTGAAGGAAAACCAGTCTACTGGGAAGGCATACAACAAGGATAACTAATTTGGATTGGGTTGGAAGTATCATAAAAGATTTCTCTGAAGATATGGCATTTGAACAGAGACCAGAAAGATGAGTAGGAATAAGCCAGGCAAAGATAGGTAATAAGGTGGGGTAGGGGAGGGAAGGATTTCAAAAGAGAGATTAGCCCACAGCAAGGTCCTGCAGTGATAAAGACCTTGAAGTGTTTGGGATCAGAGAAAAGGCTAGTGTGGTTACAATGTGGTGACCAAGGGGAAGAATGTGGTAGATGGGGCTGGGAACATAGGCAGGAACCAGATCTCCAAAGTCTCACTGGATTTCATTGTAAGTAAGATTGGAACTCTTTGAAGGGTTTTTAGGAGAGTGACATGATCCATTTTATGTTTTAAAATCACTCTGGCTGATATGTACAGAATGACTTTTAATAGTACTGGGGGCTAATAGACGTTGAGAAGCCAATTAGGGCACTATTACAAATGTTACACAGTGAGAGATGATGGTAGTGTGGAGTAGGAGAGTAGTTGCAGAGATGGGGAGAAATGAATTGAGCTCTATATTTTCAGAGGTAGAAATGATAGGTTTTGGTGATGGATTATAGAGGAAGGCATCAGTAATAACTCTCAGGTTACTGGGTTGTGAGTTGAATATGTGCTTGGGCCATTCACTGGGATGGGAGAGCCTTGGAATAGCTCCACATTTGGGGAAGAAGACAAATGATGATCAGTTTTGTATGACATTATTCTGATATAGCAGTGGATGTTAACTAGGTAGTTAAATATACTGGTCTGAAACTCAGAAGAGATATCTGAGCTAGAAATATGAATTTAGAAGCCACCAGCATGTAGATGGCATTTAAAAGCCTGGAAATGGGTGAAATCATGTAGAGAAGCAGTTTAGAAGAAGAGAACTCAGAATGGAGCCCTGGGAATTCCACCATTTAGAGGTCACATAGAGGAAGAATAACCAGTAAATAAGACTGAGGAGGGATAGATAAGAGAAAATCCATACATGCAAGTAGAGGGAAGAGAAATTCTTTTTTTGAGGAAAGAATTGTTTAGGGAGGAAAGGCTGGTAAACTATACTAAAGCCTGCTGAGAGGAGGAGCAAGCTGAGGACAGAAAAGAGTTCATTGTATCTGATGACATGGAGTATACTGATGACCTCACTAACAGAACTTTTGGTAGAGCAATGGGTGCAGAAGCCACACTGGAGTGAGATACAGGAGTGAATAAAAAGTGTAGATAACACTGTGTAGATAATTCTTTGGAGAAGCCTGGCTCTGAAAAGAAATAGATTTGGTAAGAGCTGGAACAGAAAGCTTAAGGGAAGATGTTTATTCTTACAATGTGAAAGAATAGAAAATGTTTGAATACCATTAGGAAGAAGAATTGATTAGAAATGGAGAAATTGAAGATGCAGGAGACCATGGGGATACAGCGTTTTATGGCCCCTGCAAAGGTTGGAAGGTCCAAGGTCCAGAGCACATGCGAAGGGAGTGGCCCCTGATCAAAGGAATGACACTTATACTGTGACAAATACATATGGAATACCTACTGTGTGCTTGATTTTGTTTCAAGTACTAGGGTTATGACAATGAAGAAAGCATCATCTCTGCCTTCATGGAGCTCACAGTTTGGTGAAAAAGACATACAAGTAAACAGACAAGTATAATCAGGTTGATTAATGCTCTGACAATTACAGGATCCTATGTCAGTACTGGGGAGAGTCATTGTTATGGGTTGAATTTTGTCCCCCAAAGAAAGATATATTTTGGAGTCCTAATACCCAGTACCTCAGCATGTGACCTTATTTGGATAGGGTCTTTATAAAGGTACCCAAGTTAAAATGAGGTCATTAAGGTAGGTACCAATTTAATATGACTGGTGTCCTTATTAAAAGGGGAAATTTAGACACCAAGACATGTGAAGACACCTCCATGTGAAGATGGAGGCAGAGATTGGAATGCTATGTCTGCAAGCCAAGACATGCCAAAGATTGCCAGCAAACCACCAGAAGCTAGGAGAGAGACCTGGGACAGATTCTTCCTCACTGCCCTCAGAAGAAATCAATGCTGACTCGATCCTGGACTTCTGGGCTCCAGAATTGTGAGGAAGTAAACTTTTGCTGTTCAGATGACTCAGTTTGTGGTACTTTATTATGGCAGGCCTAGCAAACTCATACAGGCATCCAAACCAGTCTGAGGGAGGGGGTTTGGTCAGGTTAAGGGAAGACTTCCCAGTGGAAATGTTATTTGAGCCAAGACAAGATAAATAAGCAGGATTGCATGGATGGGGCCTGGAGAGACCATTTTATGTAAAGTGACCATCACTTGCAGTGGTTTGGAAGTGAAAGAGAATGTACATGTCCAAACTATTGCAAGCAATCCAGTGTGGCTTCATGTGGACTGTGTGGGCATGGTGGCAACAACTGAGACCCAAGAAGCTGGAGACAGCTCATGAAGGGCCTCTATTCCAGGCCACAGAATTTGGATTTTATCCTGAAGCCAAGTGACTGGCCTTTAAATATTCATTCCCTTCCCCACTATTCACCTGCCTAAATCCTTTTTTTTTTTCCAGGAAGCCTTCTCTTACATCTACTATGGAACTTTTCACACACAAATATGAAAAAGAACTTCCTTCTTATCTCCTCAAATATGCAGTGAGCTCCTTGAGAGAAGGAGCTATGTCCTGTTTACTGAGATATATGCCCAGTGCCTGGCAAGTGCTTGGCATATAGTAGTCTCTCAATAAATGGCTGTCTGGTGTGTTCCTAGGGAAGCATTGGGACTCCCTGGTTCTCTTTGGAGTGATATTTAGCACACTCCGTATTTTGCTTTTCCTCTTCTCTCTTCTTCCTTCCTGTCACTGATGACCCAGCACCCTCCACCCTTGGCTCTCATTTCATTTCTCCACTTGGTTTTCTCTTTGATCAAGGACTTTGGGAACTCCCAGTACGCTTCCTCCCACCCAAAATTGGCAGTCCCATCGGGCAGCCTCTCATGCCTTCAGGTTCTCACTGTCCCCAAGGGAGCCTGGTTTACATTGTGCAAAATCCTGCAGTCCAACCTTGTCACCTTGCTTCTGCCCCTGGTTCTGCCAGGACTAGTGCTTAAGCAGGGTCATTAGGTCAGTTTTAAGGAAGTAGCTCTGGCCAGAATGGACCAAAGAACAGGTGGCAGCTTTGGCAAGAGGATGCAGTTGAGGCTACAGGATGTGGCAATGGGGTTGCTGGCTCAACAGGTGGGCAGGGTCAGATAATCTGAGCAATCTCCAACTGGGCCAAACGTGACCCATGGGATCCCCATTGAAAAATGCAAACTAGGGCATCAGAACAGGAAATTAGAAAGAATAACAGTCAAGGCAAGATGCTGAGCAGAAACCATGTGTACTAGATTGAACTCTTTTAAAAAGTACATCCCCTTGGGGCACCTTCGGCTCAGGTCATGATTCCAGGGTCCTGGGATCGAGTCCCACATTGGGCTCCCTGCTCCTCCCTCTCTCACTCCCCCTGCTTGTGTTCCCCTCTCTCGCTGTGTCTTTCTCTGTCAAATAAATAAAATCTTTGGGGAAAAAAAAAAGTACATCCCCTCAAAAACAAAAAAGTACACCCCCTCATATCCACCCATTCCTACATGCACAAACACACCCAACTTGAGCCAGCACACACACACACAACCCATAGACACAAAATACTGACACAGACCCATGACCACACTGGCAGAACCTAGTGTGACATGCTTTCGTTGGCAGATATTGTAACGCCTGATGTGTTTGCAATTGGCAGGGAAAGAGGTGCTCTTTAAAGTGCATGTCCCAAATAATAGAAGTATCCTTTGAAGGGAACAAAGTCTCTTTCATTGTAATCATTTCAAACAGATGGTTTTCTGCCTTCTTATACCAACTGAATCTGATACAATTTAACTTTTTCTGGATGATTTCAAGCCATCTTTATGGACACTCATTATTGGGGGCTGGCTGAGACATAGGGTGTTATTAGGAGCTATGCTGAAGTGTACTGGACTCTATCCCTCCACTAAACAGTCCCAGTATTAAGTACCCTATTTACACAGATACTCATATTACCTATGAATATATACACACACCATATTTCATATGTCTATATAAGATGTACACACAAGCCGTATTATAGATACAGACACAGTACAGTTACTTAGAAGCAACCTATTCCCTCCTTGCAGCAAGGTTTGTAAGTGGCTCCTTTTTTTACAGCCAATAGCTTGCTTCTTTCGTCATTTTCATTCCTTTTTTGCACACTAATAGTTGGGATTAAGGAGTTAGAACCTCATTCACAGCAGAGTTGGTAGTTTTAATTGGTCGCACCTGACTTAGTTGAAGAAGGCATTTTAACTATAAAGAACTTCTCTGGGGGATAGGCTCAGGGGGAGTTATTAAAAGCAAGTGCAAAACAGCTCCTTGGGAGGCCATTATTTTGCATTTCCCCCCTGCCCCCACCCTCACATGTTTATTATTGGTAACAAGGTGAGAGAAATTTCCCTGACTTCATCAGAAACCTGGAAAAATAACTTTTGCTTATCAATATCTTCCTTTCTTGCTAAGGCATATTTCTTCTGGAATGTGGTGTGGCAAAATGGCCAGCCCCAAGCCATAGTTTTTGTCTAAAGGGCAGTGTTAAACTCTCCGGAGCTTCAGGGCTCATTCCTGGAGAACAATCCCATCCTCCCCGCCCCTCACCCCCCACATACCTGCAGCAAAACAGCCACCTCATGAGCTCAAAGTTGTAAATAACTCCGACACCTTCTAGGCTGGTGGTAATCACAAGTGTTCCACTTCAGGGAGGGGAGAGAGACTGTTTCAGACTGTTTCACAAGCATCTGTTTCACTTACATACACACAATGTGCTTACCACAAACCCTATCTGTTTATTGAAACCAGCCTGGCAGAACCTAGTGTGACATGCCTTGGTTGGCAGATACATTAACATCTGATCTGTTTGGCATTGGCCAGGAAGGAAATGTTTGCAAGTGCATGTCCAAATAATACAAGTGTCCTTGCAGTATCCAAGTCCTTTTCTTTGTAATTGTTTCAAATAGATAGGTCTCTGTCTTTTCATGCCAAGTGAACCTGACATAATTTGCCCTTTTCAGGTTGATTCCAGCCATCTTTACAGACACTAATCATTGAGTTGGGCTGGGATGTAAGGGGTGTCCTTAGGAGTTATGTTGAGGTGGATCAGACTGTTTAATCATCCAATAAATGGCCCCAGGCTGTCCATTTTTTTTAAGAACTATCCTGTCTTCTTTCCAAAGTCTTTGCTTGCTGATAATGTTGTTTATGCCTCCAGTAGCCCTTTGACATTTTCAATTCTATTCTGAACTCAGAAACCAAGCCGAGTTACAATTGTGTATAAAGTAAGATTGAGAGCCTTAGGAGTTTTTCTGTAAGTACTCTGCATGAGTTTTGGTGTATAGATTTTATATCATCTCTTCTGTCTGCTCTAAGATTTTTAAAGGTTAAGTCTTAGTTTTTTAGCTCTGAGAGTACTAGACAATTACGATTTCCAGGAAGAGAACTTTCAGGTAAGTGATATATCATCATAGTTGGGGTTAATACACATAATGTAAATGTTACAAAAAGAAAGGATGTGTTTGGTAAATTAATACCTTAAACAGAATCATAAGGGTAATTAATGCATGTTTCATTTACATGTGAAACTTGACTATACTTTTCTATTAATATGGATCCCATTAAGCGATCTATTCCGTAATACAATTCACTGTACATATTTGGAAGGAACAATAGCAAAGAATAATACCTCAATCAATCCATTGACAAGAAAGTTCATTTGCATAAAGTCAGCCTGGTACATAGAAACATAGAGAATTCATGGAAGCTCTCAGTCCTTGGGTAGTCAAAGTGGCAGCTGAAAAAAAGAGAGAACCAAGGCCATGTTAGCAGGGGAAGTTAAAGGTCCAGAGTGTCTTTAGCTCAAGAATAATTGGTGGTGGTCATATCTCAGGAAGACAGAAATATGTCCCACAAGCCTGAGTCACAGCCTTCTCTTGAAGCATGACGGGAATAGAATGTGTTTCTGAAATTAACTCTGTGAAGGAAATTTTTCTTTCTTTCTTTCTTTCTTTCTTTCTTTCTTTCTTTCTTTCTTT
>NW_023270175.1:21576694-21688374 GCF_011800145.1 Mirounga leonina
TTTCTTTCTTTCTTTCTTTCTTTCTTTCTTTCTTTCTTTCTTTCTTTCTTTCTTTCTGAGAGAGAGAGCACGCACAGGGGTGGAAGGGCAGAGGGAGAAGGAGAGAGAGAATCTTAAGCAGGCTCCATGCCCAGTGTGGAGCCTAACTCGGGGCTCGATCTCACAACCTGAGATCATGACCTGAGCCAAAATCAAGAGTCGGCCACTTAAATGACAGCCACCCAGGTGCCTTCAAAGGGTTGAAGGAAATTTCTAAGCAGGAAGAGTCAATATTAGTGGAGGAATTACCTTATAGTTTTGAAAGATATTCTGAGTTTTTACTAAGTCAAATTGGTCTTCCCACTAATTAATAGAGGTAGCTCAATATATGCTAGGTATCATGCTAAGTTTTTTGCCTGTGTTATTTCATCTAGGCCTCATGAACTTTGCAGGTAGATGTCATTTCCATTGTGTAAATAAGGAAACAGCAGTTTTGTGAAAGTGATTCACTTGACCAAGTTAGTGAGTGGTCAAATTGGGTTTCAAACCCAGTTCTAACTCCACAGCTTACTATTTTAACCACTACCATATGCTGTAGCTTCTTAAGAGATGGGATAAAACAAATACTGTAGGGTACTATAACAGGTATATGTCATTAACTAAGCTGAGACTCATGTCAAGGGACCCTCCCAAACCCTACTTATATCCCTCCAAACCCATGAGGCAATGACCTTCATCTAGTCCTGGCTAGGATGATGATTACAAAATATATGAAAGAGAAAGGACAATATAAGTGGACAATATAAGTGTCTTGATTTCTAAAACAATCGTCCTTGAGGCCAGGTCTATACAACCCAAAGAGAAGTTGTTACTCAACATTTGGAACTGGGACCAAGGTCAGACTGGCAACATGTTTAACTTTCAGGAGCAAAATTGGCAACATCAACCAATCAATCTCCACTAGCTAGCATCAGCAGTGCAGTGCATGCTACTTTCATGTCCCTGAAAAAACGAGTGGCTATTGTTTAGAGCAAAGGATCAATATCAAATGTTGTGTGAAATGAATTTGCAAGTGAGATACTTTATGTGTTAAGAGATACTTATGAGGGGCCGAATAATATCATGAGCAGGATTTGGGACTGCCAGGAAAGGTTTAGGAACAGTGTCCTTGATGATGCATGAATTGGTCATCTCATCATCCACAGGATTGATGGAAATATTGAAAAGGTAAGAGATTTGCTTCATTAAATGTATTAATGCCTTGCAAGTGTGAGAATGATGGCTGAAGAATCCAATTTGGAGGAAGAAGCTAGCTTGTTCTGGAAGAAACCCTAAACACAAGCAAAGTTTCTGCGAAGTCAATGCATTTTGAGTGATGAATGAAAACAGGAAGGACTTGACATTTGTTTTGAACTTTTAAGGGAAACTTGACAAAACAAGGTGTTCTCAAGCAGAATAGTAACCAGGGTAGAAAATGGGCTTTCTAATATGACCAAGAAACAAATGATGGAATCTTCAGAGGCAAACTGTAGCATGCCAGAGTCCCTAAGATGGGTGCAGAATCTGACTATGAATGAGGATAATGGGCTCGTGTTGTTCTGCTAGCAATGATACGATCCATGTAGAATTCACTTCTCAAAGGCAGTCCATCAGGCTAATAGGATAAGAATTTTAAAGCACTGGAGGAATTCTGTGATTGGCTTTTTCTTTTTTAAAATTTTATTTATTTATTTGTCAGAGAGAGCACAAGCAGGGGGAGAGAGAAGCAGACTCCCTGCAGAGCACGGAGCCCGATGTGGATGTGGGACTCAATCCCAGGACTCCGGGATCATGACCTGAGCTGAAGGCAGACGCTCAACCTACTGAGCCATCCAAGCGTCCCTGTGATTGGCTTTTTAGCCACAACAGGGCCATAGTTGGTAAATCACTTTCGCAATTTTAGTTGTGCTGAGGGCATTCAAAAATTCCTGTGGTTTGAACTCTGTCCTTGGTTCTTGGAACAACCCTAGTTTTGCACAGGGGAAATCCTAGAAACTCAGGTTTTCTCTGACTTTGTCATCCCATAAACTTACTTGGGGTCCTACTTCATTTCCTGTAACTCTCTTCTAGAATCCAAATCTCTTCTTTGGTTTCCCAACTGATAATGCATTCCCTGTGAAAGTGGTGTTCTGATTTGCCTCTCGTCAGGCCCTTCTAATCCTTACTTTAATACTATACTTCTATCTGTTCTTGGGATTCCTGGATACTTTCTACCTATTTCTTGCCTTGACACTATTGCCACTATCAGGGCTCCCTGACACTTTGGTCACCTGCTTGAGCTAGCTCCATAATGCTTAGGCCCCACTTAGGGCTTATGTAAGCCCTGCCTGTTTGTCTGGATCTAACTTACTTGAATGGTACTACTCAGCTTAGACTCCAGAGTCATTTATCACCAAGCTCAGAAAAATTTTCACCACTTGTAGAATGCAAATGCATCCTCAAAAGATGAAAAAGTTAACCTCAGCTGAGGAAATAAAAAAAATGTGTCTAAGATTATAAAGTAAATACTCAAAAAGGAAGTTCCAGTGATTTTGTTTTTAGTGTCAAGAGTGGACTTCTGTGAAGGGGATAAGTCTCATTTGGATGTATAAATTCTGATGGGTTTGTCACACAATCCCTATTACTTTAGTAGTAGTGTGAAATACAGTTTGATATCAGCTTTATTAAACTCCAATCTTGATCAGCTGGAAGAATAGTGAGACCAGACACCATGTCCCCAGACTTTGCATCTTCATTCATTTTTATGCCAGCAATGATCTTGCACTACAGGTGAAGCTGGACATAGAAGGTAAATTTGAGGAGCCTGAAGAGCTTGAGAGGAAGAAGAAAGAAGATGTTAAAGTTTAGAAATCTGGGGTGCCTGGGTGGCTCAGTCAGTTAAGCATGTGCCTTGGGCTCAGGTCACGATCTCAGAGTCCTGGTATTGAGCCCTGCATCGGGCTTCCTGATCAGCGGAGAACCTGGTTCTCCCTCTCCCTCTGCTGCTCCCCCTGCTTGTGCTCTCTCACTCTCTGTCTGTCAAATAAATAAATAAAATCTTAAAAAAAAGTTTAGAAATCTTGGAGCCCCTGCCAGCATGCCCTCAAAACCCCAATTCAATTGACTGGGTTCCTGATACCTGTCTAATTCTTGGCAGTCCTCTGTTCCTAAGGTCCTGAAATCTGTCTCTAGGCCCTCTCTCTGGATTTCTACTTCTAGATATACTGCTCTGGAACACAATTATAACTTTTCTCAATTAGTATCACTGCTCTAAGAACCATCCAGTCTTCCCCCACTTCCTAGCCTGGTTCCTTTATATAGAAATGCTAATGTGGATGGGTTACTGGTACTGTTGGCAAGCTTCTTTCAGGCCAAGGCTGAAGCCCATTTTCCTTCTTTCAGCCCCTGACTTATCCATCCCCTGTTTCCTCTCCTTCTCTCCTGAGGAGCCGCTGAGGTAACAGCAAGGCATCTGCCAAAATGGTGGAGGTTAAAGTATAAATTGAAACTGGAGCTCTTCTAATCTAGTATGACAGTTTGTGCTGATCAGGTTAATGGGGATAATTTCTCTTTGGCTTGTATAGAGACATGAAAATTTAATCTGATTTGTTATTAATTACTCTGTCCAATCATTAACATAATGTTTCACTAAATAGAAGAAATCTATTCATGTTGCAGAGGCAGTGTGTCAACCAAAGCACAATAATAGAAAAGTGTTGCCTTTTATGTTCATCAGGGAAGCTGTATGACCAACGTGAGTGAGACATGCACTTTGACACGTTTCTCACCAGTAGGGATGGGCTGTCCTGAGTTATACACTCTCCTTTAGCTCCCTCAGGGAATTACATACATTTGTGAGAGAGAGGCAGGGAATACAGAGGTACATGGTGTTTTGGGAACAGACTGAAACTAATTGGCCCACATGAAGATTAAATAACCACATCTTGAGTGAAAGCAAGATAATGCATTTCAAAAAAATGAAATGACTTTAGATGGCTCTTTTATATTCTTTTATTAACAAATATCTATTGAACAATGATTCTGTGTTAAGCACGTGCTGGGTACTGGAGATGTAATGTTCAAACAAGACAGACACAGATACTGCCTTTGTGAAGTTTATCATCCAGGTAGAGGATGTATATTTATGTGCCTATACATCTATATCCCTGATCATTCAGATAATTCAGATGCAGAGAAATTTATAATGAAGTAATGAAAAAGTCAGGGTGCTCTAAGAGCATATCATAAAGAGACTGGACGGCACCCAAAGAATGAGCCAGGTGGTAAGTGGAGTGAGGAAGGGGAGAAAGCACAGTATGTGTGAAAGTTTTGAGGAAGCATGTTTGGGGAACTTAAATTCTGAGAGGAAAGAAACTCTGAGAGCAAGAAAGCAAAAGATGAGACTGGAGACTGAGGCAAGAGTTATATGTTTTTTGGCAATTAAATGGGCTCTAGGTGGGCTCCATGTCCTTGGATGTCATGACAGGTAATGTTGGTCACTTCCATGGAGCATTTGGACTTCATCCCAAAGGCAATGGGAAGTTGTTGAAAGTTTTTAAGTTTAGGTGATCTTAGACTAGTAGATTTTTTTTTTTTAAAGATTTTATTTATTTATTTGAGACAGAGAGAATGAGAGAGACAGAGAGCACATGAGAGGGGGGAGGGTCAGAGGGAGAAGCAGGCTCCCTGCTGAGCAGGGAGCCCGATGCGGGACTCGATCCCGGGACTCCGGGATCATGACCTGAGCCGAAGGCAGTCGCTTAACCAACTGAGCCACCCAGGCGCCCTAGACTAGTAGATTTTTAAAGATTTTATTTATTTATTTGACAGAGAGAGACACAGCGAGAGAGGGAACACAAGCAGGGGGAGTGGGAGAGGGAGAAGCAGGCTTCCCGCCGAGCAGGGAGCCAGCCCAATGCGGGGCTCAATCCCAGGACCCTGGGATCATGACCTGAGCTGAAGGCAATCGCTTAACCAACTGAGCCACCCAGGCGCCCCTAGTAGATTTTTTAAAAAAATTTTTCCAATGGCCAACATGCTAAATAAACTCCTCAACCGATTTCAGAAACCTGGATGCAAGAAAAAGAAAAAGAAAGACATGTATGCATGGAGCAGATGAGACATTTCCACTCGGCATCTGCACAGAAGGCGAGGCAGAACCCCTGAGAGGCTGAAAAGTAATTACACTTCTACTCTGGATCTGTGTCTTAACCACAAGGAGTGTGTTCTGCAGGCTCTATTTCCTAATTGAGGGTAATTACAAGAAGTTAAAACTAGATTAGCGACAATTAGACCCTATACAAGAGGGAGCTCTGTGGGTGGTCGGGAAGGGAGTAGGAAGAACCAGCTGGGAAAGTGTTTCCCAAACTGTTTGGCATTCTTTGACTCATACTGTAGGTAGAAGTTCTTGGAGGGTTTATCTGTGCTCCTGGTGGTGCCCACCAGGAGGGAAGGCAGGTGAAATATGGTATACACACACACACACACACACATCGCTAACAGCCAATCAAGATTACTTTTTCGTCAAGCCAAAGTGCTTCATATGCCAATAAATGGAAACGAAGAGGAAAGGAAAGTGAAGTTTGCATTACAATTGAATGGAGCACTGGGTGTTGTACACAAACAATGAATCATGGAACACTACATCAAAAACTAATGATGTAATGTATAGTGATTAACATAACATAATAAAATAAAATAAATACATAGCTGAACATGGACAAACAAACAAACAAAACCAATTTGACTGAAGACGTCTTGTTTGAGCAACTACGTTTTTGTCCCACTTTGGATGTAGATACTGTGGGAGAGACATGGCAAGTATATGATCTTGTCTTTAAGAAGCTTCCAAGTCTATCTGAGAAATTTGGTGTGGCTGGAGCACAAAGGGGAAAAGGAGACTGATGAACGATGAGCTCAAGAGGTCCAGAAGCCAGGCTGAGGAGCTCTGACTCCATCCCAGGGGCAGAGGGGGACCACGGAAAGTTCGTGAAAACAGGGAAAGGACAGGGCCGGGTTTGGATTTTAGAAAGATACACCTGGCCACTTTAGAGAAAGTGGATGAGAGGGCATGGCAAGGAGCAAGTTGGGAGGGGGGCTCAGTCAGAGCTGCCTGTGGAGAAAGCTGGGGCTATCTATGATCATGAGGAGGAAGCTGGGGAGAAGCCAGTGTAGGCAGAAAAAAGTGACTTACTTCACTCTCTTCATACCAAACATTTATTGCTTTGATTCATTCAATCAACAAATAATTATTTTGCATCTGTTCTGTGCAGAGCACCATGCTAGGGGACATTAAGAGGGATAAGAATGATGTTATTCCAGTCTTCAAGGGAACTGCATAACTAACTGTTCAAGTGAGTGGAACAGTCAATAGATGTTCTAGGATTTTAGAGTCAGTTCTGCTCAGTGGAGGGGCAGATGATGTAAGAAATAACAGAAAGGGAGGTGAATGTGCATGAAGCCTGAGGAGAGACACAGTAAAGGGCATCGCTAGGCAGAAGCTAAGAGGGTATAATAGTAAGTAATATGCAATAAGTTTGGATGGGAAGGGTATGCTGACTATGTGTGTATAACAATGTGTGTATGTGTGTGTGCATATGTTGTGTACACATGGGCACATGTCCATAAGGCAGCCAAAAACCTTAGCACCAACAGATATTTCTATAAAAGAGAAAGACAGAAAGAGACAGAGAGGGAGAGAGAGAAAGAGACAGAGAGGGAGAGAGAGATTTTTGTGGCATACAAATTTGGTCTTTCACATTTTCCCCTAAAAGTCATCTATATATGGTGGTATAGCCTGATGGAGTTGCATTTGTCTGGCAAACTCAATTTTATCATGCAAGGATTAACCTGGAAGTCCCAAAGGCTTATGTTTTAGGGCCTGAGGGAGGATCCCTGCTCTGCTGGCCAGTTCCCTGGAAGGAGGGAACAGCAGTGGCCTGAATCTCCAAGTACTTAGTCTAGTGCCTGGCACCAGGACAAAGGAGGCCAGGAAGAAAGTGGCCTTCTCCACCATCTCAAGATAGAACAGGCCAGATTCTGTACAGGAGCCAGGTCACTGAAGAAGTGGTCAATCTCATAGGCTGCATGGAATGGCAGCTGGAAAGTCATGGCAACAGTGACCACAGGGGTTAGGAACTCATCCAGACAAGACCCACTGGCAACTAGGATGCATGTGTGGAGGTTCATGAGGGATGGGTGCTGGAGGGAGCTGCAGATAGCAAGGTGGCGGTCAGAAGACATGACTGGCAGAACAAAGCACTTGACTACTGCAATGAACTGAAGAGGTAAAACTGGACCACACAACCTGCAAAAGAAATTGCCCCAGGATCTGAGAGAGGGTCTATAACATCTTAGGGGCAATGGAAGTAGTGTACCAGATCTCAAGGAAGCAAAGATTGGACCAAAAGAAGTATGTGGGGGTTTGGAGGTTGAGCTCAAAGCAAATGACTGTGAGGATGAAAATGCTCCCCAGCATGGTCACTACATAGATGCCCAGAAATATCCCCACACGAAAAGACCGTAGCCCATAGAGATTCCCAGATTCCAGGAGGAGAAATTCTTTGTTCATGGTCGGATTATCTGTGTCTGTCAGATTCAAACATTAGACCTGAAAAAAAGAGAGAAATATCGCCAATTGGAGAAAGAGCTGTGCTCCTGGAGGGAAGAAATAGCCCCAGAAATGCCATATACTATTGAAACCAAAGGTTTTGTCTTTTCTCCTCCGAAACGAATTTTCTGTTTTGTTCTACTAGGTATATTTATCTAATACTTGTAGCAGAATCAGAAACTATGCCCTGGAGAGTGAACACAGAGGGCATCTCCTCTGCTCTTTTCGGCTCTTTTCCTTGACGTAACATGTGACAAGTCTACCTTTGGGAGTCTCATAGTGGGAGGCAAACACTTCTTAATAGGGACGTCATGCAGGAGCTTCTCTGAACTTCTGAAACTCAGCTCTTGAGACTCAATGAAAGCATGAGTCCAGGATCCTACAATAACATCAGGAATTTCAGACCACCCTATCTCCCACTGAACACCTAAATCAGGGTAGGTTTCACCAGGAACCTAATTAGAAGGAGGAGGAGAATTCAGAGATATTGATCTTAATGTACCTGTAAGAAAAATAAGACTCTCTGCCAGGCTCTGGGGACATGTAGCTGATTGCTTCCATGGCATCAAATTCCTATGGAAATTGGGGGAAATGTATGTAAAGTTATTCACTTGAAATGTTAGAGAAAAGTAATGTTCCATCCTTCATAAATGAAAATGACATTCCTGACTCACAAGCAGTAGGATGTGCATTTAGAGTTATTTTTTTTTTTCAGCAGCAGGGATGGGTTTGCAGTGAGTCATGGCTGCAGCTCTCCCTTCCCCACAAGCCCCCTTTCCCCCAGCCAGAGCTCAAAGACTCATACTTGTGAAATGGCTGTCTTGTCTTAGCACCTGGGCTGTGATAGAATTGAAAATCAGGCTGTGTTGTGGCCTAAATTAGGGGTTAGTGTGAGGCCAGAGTTAGGGCCTCGATTTAGTTGGTGTTCTAAGCTGTAGCCTCTGTCTAGCCAAGGAATAAAGCAAAGCCATCTTTGCTGCTTTGCTTTGGTAATGACAATGTGTCCCTAACAGGTTACAGTTAAGTCATATTTTTTGTAAATGAAATCCTATTTTAAATCCATTCAGGGAACTGGCTATTCAAAGGAATCTTATTAAGAATGCTTCTGTGACATGAAAAAATTTCTCCATAATTTACCCTTTGGATAAATTGGATTGTTAATACACTGGGCCTGTGTAAAGGAAGGTCCACCTATAACGGGGTATCCAGCACATTTAGGGTGCCTAACATGGTACTGAATATAATTACAGTGTATAAGGAAAATCAATCAGCAACTAGAGTTGTCCCTGGGGGTGACAGCTGCTTCCTAATTGGGGGATTAAACTGCAGTGTCCTATTACCATTTTACCTTGTCTTCAGAGACTGCCAGCCAGCATTCAGAACTGACATTAACATCATTAGATTTTTATCATTCAATCCCAAGTCTCATTAATTAATAATGAAATAAACTTGATTTCCCCTTTTAGCTTACAGGCGCGCTCCTTAGTGCCTCCAAATTCAAAGGCACACCAGCCTCCCTAAATCTTCTCCCATCCTCTCTTTTCTTGCAGTGAAGACAGATTCATGCTGATGCAAAAAAGAGGCTTCAGCTGAGAATTCTATTCATTCTTTCACTCAGTCTTTTCTTCGCTTACCAGATATTTCTGGACACCTGCTATGTGCATATATTGGGTGAGGTAGGCATTGGGGATAAAATCTGGAGCAAGAAAGTCATGGTCTTAATGTTCCCAGAGCTTACATCCCAGTAGCGGAGGTGATCTTAAAAGTAACTGTAAAATTACTACTGTGATAAATGCTATGGGGGAGATATATGGGGTCCTAATTCAAAGAATAATATGCCTGGAAATGAGATGTTCAGGGAAGAATATGGGTAGCCAGCAATGAGAACAATCAGAGGGGAGGTATTACAGGTAGAAAGGTGGCATGTGCAAAGGCCCTAAGTGAGACGAGCACCTGAACACTGGAAGAAGTAAAACAACCAAGCAAACAACAAAACCAACTACTGTGGCTTGAGAGCAACAGGTGAGGCAGGCTCTGAGGGAAGAGCGATAGGAGGTGAGTTTGTAGAAGGTGTGGTCTGGTTTACATTTTGAAAAAATCCCTTAGGCTTCTATGTGAAGAATAGACTGTAAGGGGCTAATAAGGACAGTGGGAAAACTGGTGAGGAAGGTAATACAGTAATCCAGGTAAGAGATGGTGGCTAGGACCAGGCTGGGATGGAGCAAGGTGGATTAATTTGGGGGCTTTTTAGTAAAAATGAATAAAAGCTTGTCATTTGTTACAACATGGATGGACCTAGAGGGTATGCTAAGTGAAATAAGGCAGACAGAGAAAGACAAATACCATATGATTTCACTTATATGTGGAATCTAAAGAATAAAACAAACAAAATGCCCAAACAGACTCTTAAACACAGAAAATGAACTGGCGGGAGGTGGGTGAAGGGATGGGTGAAATAGGTGAAGGGGATTAAGAGGTACAAACTCCCAGTTATAAAAGAAATAAGTCATGGAGATGAAAAGCACAGCATAGGGAGCATAGTCAATAATATTGTCCTAACATTCTATGGTGACGGATGGTGACTACATTTACCATGGTAAGCTCAGGATAATGTGTAGAATTGTCAAATTACTGTGTTGTACACCTGAAACTAATATTACATTGTACATCAACTATACTTCAGTAATACCTTTTTTTAAATTTAGGGTTTTTTACTTAGGAGAACTGATACTTTTTTTGTACTTTTATGTATACATATTATACTTTAATAAAAAAGTTTAATGAAATGACATGGATGAAGCAACTATATGAATGATCATGTCTTTTCCTGGGATGGGAAGACCAAGTAGGTAATTTAGTTTGGGGGGGATTTTCTTTTGTCTTTCTTCCTTCATTCCTTCCTTTTTTCCTTCCTGCCTTTTCAAAAGATCTAGTGGGGTATGATCCATGGCTGGGATGACAGTTTCAATCCTCATACGGGTCAACAATCTGGTAACAGGGCCCAGCCCCAAGTAGACAGAGCTCTCACTGTGGTCACACAGCAAACTCTTAAGCTAAAGCCTGACAAATTCCTGCCCTTGGTTTCAAAAGGGACCAGGGAAGACAGTGAATGTGTCAATGTAACTCTTGACTTACTCTGTAGAAATTCCTCAAAGCTCAGGGTTAGCAACAGCATATCAGGAGCATCCTCTGCAAATGAAGCACAGGAAAGCATAATTCCATGGGGACTGTTAGACTCCCTTCATCATGAGTCTCCACAAAACCTTTATTAATGGCAATCCAACTACCCAGAGCTTTCAATTATCTGAGATTTTTAAAAAATTCTGTTTTGTCTCATTTTGCTTTTACATGAGAGAGAGAGAGACAGATAATGAAATGAGCTTAGTCAAGAAAACAATTTTCAGGAGATGTCCTAGGGTCAGAATACATTCAGTCCTACTCTTTTTGTCTTCTCCATCTCCTTTTGTAGTTCTGGCCAGTCAGAATTAATGCTCAAAATAATGGTCAGAGGCTCTGAAATATCCTCAATCAGTAAAGAATGATTCAAGTATATCATTATACTTGATTTACTAGGCAGGGACAGTGGACTCAGATATCTTAGTGGATTTTTTTTTTTTTTGCAAATATGGTAGAAAACAGCTTGTTCTTAACTTTCCTTTACCCAGAAAATCTAATTAAACATATACTCTTACTCCTGGTATATCCTTAATCAGATTTTGCCCTGGTATTAATTCTCCTATGTCCTTATAACCACCAAAAGGTATTCATTAGCATGAAAAATTGTTTGGTGCCCAATATAAAATAAAACCCCCAAATTTACCTCCTCCCATCACCTCTGAGATGTTAATAGTTGCAAAAGTACAATCATAAAATTGCAAGTGTAGCAGTATAACTAGGAAGTAGGAGACTAATTATGGAAGCCCAAACTCATTACCTCTTCTAGAGTCAATCCAGGGAAACCTCTTAGAATAGGGGGTGGTGAGGAGGAAGCCAAAAAACAGGTGAAGATTACAACTCTGGAAGGGAGAAGTATATAGCTTGATAAGGAGAGCAATGATCTGGCTATACCAATCAGATACCATATGATCCAGCAGTCCCACTTCTGGGTATATATCCAAAGGAAAGGAAATTGCTATCTCAAAGAGATAGCTGTCCTCCCTATGTTCATTGCAGCATTATTCATAATAGCCAAGATATGGAAACAACCTAAATTTCCACTGATAGATGAATGGATAAAGAAAATGTGGTGTGTATATATGCAGCAGAATATTATTCAGCCTTAAAAAAGAAGGAAATCCTGCTATTTTTGACAACATGGATGAACCTAGAGGGCATCGTATTAAGTGAAATAAGTTAGACACTGAAAAACAAATGCTGTATGATCTCAATTATATGTGGAATCTAAAAAAGATGAGCTCATAGTACCAGAGTGGAACCATGGTTACCAGGGGCTAGGGGTGAGGGGAATAGGGAGATGTTGGTCAAAGGGTACAAACTTCCAGTAATAAGATGAATAAATCTGGGATCTAATGCCCAGCATGATTACTGTAGTTACTAATACTGCATTGTATACTTGATATTTGCTAAGAGAGTAGATTTTAAGTGTTCTCACCTCAAAAAGAAGTTACTATGTGAGTGAAGAATGTGTTAATTAACTTGATTGTGGTAATGACTTCATAATACGTGTATACTAAATCATCATGTTGTACATTCTAAAAACATCAGATATCCAGTGCTCTCCCTCCCTACAAACTCCTACCTCTATCCATAAAACAAAAAAATTAAACAACAAACGCACAACAGTCAAATGTTCTCTTAGATCTTTATTCTCCCCAAAGTTATTCCAGGCTGATATCTGGGACAATTGTTTAATGATAGATGTCAGGGTTAATTGGTAGTGCAGAAGATCATCTGGATAACCCAAGCTTCACTCTTTAAGTCATCCCTTGGTCCAAATACATATAAACCTGTTCCTGAAAGCGATGTCTGAGAAAGAAAAGGCTGGTGAGCAGGAAAACTACCCAGAGACAGACTCTGAAAGGGCAGAGAAGAAATCCTTAACTGGCACTATACTAGCTCTAATACCAATAGAGGAAGTTGATTTTTTGGGTCAACTCTTATATAAGTGGTGTCTTTCTTGAATAATTCCTGTTTGTACCATGCAGCAGGAAATTTTGGTTAAAATATCCTTTTTCCTTTGAATACAACTTGTGGAACGTTATAGACAGCTCACTTTTTTTATTTTAAATTTTTTATTTAAATTCAATGACACATTAATGTGAGAAATGATTTTGTTATTTGTGTTTATGCACCTTGAGATCTGGAGACAGGCAAAACTGAAATGCCTGAAACAAACATTGTTGAGACCCAGAAACAGACTGGAGATAGACATTATTGAGACCTGGTGACAGATATTTCCTATTCGACTATATTCTTTGGTGTCAAATACTTTTTTTTTCCTGTTCTGTTCCATTTGTCAACACGACAGACAATGAAATGGGCCAAGAAATATCTTGGGCCAAATGATACGTGATGTGTCATTATGTGACATACCTAGCCTAAATGTGAAGAATAGCAACAATTATTCCGGTAAATTGTGCAAAGGATAATGAGCTCATACTTTTAGTCTCAACTAAGATATTTCATATAAAAATTTGGGGGTCTAAATAATCTGTTTAAATGTAGTTTCTCAATTACCCTATAAATATAGACTCTAATTATGGCTATTACTTTATAGCCACAATCTGAAATTGATGGATTTCAGAAAACATTTCATCAATAAACCATTCTAGAAAAAAATAATTGGTCTCCACAATGCTAAATACCCAGTTTGAATGAGGAGTTTACCTTTGAACAAGTTATATTTTTCTAATTGGCTTCTTATGTTTACCTTGTCCTCTGAGTCATGAAAGAGAATTTGCCACACTTTCTATGCCTGCTCCATTCCCTTATATTCAGGATAACTGAAATATCCTGATCCATCATTTTAATACTTCTCTGCTCATATGCTCAGGGTGCCAGGCATCTGAATAGCAGTGACATTTATTTTCTTTCATCTTTCACTCATCGTCCTGGTGTTTGACTGTGACAATGGGAAAAATCTCAGTGCCCCTCCTACTTGCTTCTCTCTAATCCCCACCCTGTAGCATTCAAAAGCTGTATCTGTCACCACTCACATTTTCTTTTTGAAGCTTTCTGCTTCCAGACTCCTCTTCTTCGTGGATCGTGACAAATTTACCACAGTGAGAAAGCTGCAATAGTCACAGTCACATGGTTTCTTTGGTCCATACTAGAGGATTTATCATGTCACAGGGAAGTAGTATTTTGGAGTAGGGAAGAGCATGATCTTTTGTGTCTGACAGACCTGAGTTTGAGTTCTGGCTCCACCACATACTCTGTGTGACTCTGGGCAAGTAACTTAACCTCTTGGTGCTTTAATTTTCTCAGCTGGAAAATAAACAACACTTACAATAATAAAACTACCTCATAGTGTTTTCATTAGGGTTGAATGAGATAATCCATATGAAGTGTTGGTGAGGTACCCAGCACTCCATAAATGCTCAATCTCATTCACATTTTACATTGTGTACATATATATATATATATATGGCTATGATTATACATTTATATATCGTTTCATGTGTTGTCTCCCTCACAAAATTATAAGTGCCTGAAAAGTAGGTGCAATCTTGGAGTTTTTCAATTGCTGTCCTCTGATTTCCTTCACAGATCTAGCACAAGTGAGCGCCCAGTAAGATCTTAGTAAGTATTTATTGGTATAACTTTTTTTCCCATCCCAGCTCAAATCTGCAAGCTTTATTTTGGTCACTGCTGACAGAAACCTAAATAGATTTTTCTTACCTCTCATTGTCCTTGTCCTCCATAGAAGGACTGGCCACCATAACCCCATGGTTCTGGATGTTTTGTTTATACTGACAGAGAATCAGGATCCACATTCAAGAACATTCTCAGTCGAGGTGCTGCTCTAACTGCCCAACTTAATATCCTACCTTAATGTCCTCCCATTAGGGAGTCAGGTCCTGCCCGATTGTTCAGTGTGCTGTTCTCATGAAAATCAACTACTCATAAGTCTCTTTCCCAAGGGTAAGATTTTCCCTCTCTACTGGGAAAGTTAAATAAAATGGTAGAGTATACAAAGAACATCCAGAGTGTCTCGTGCTAACAAATTTCTCACCAAAACCTGAACTCTGAAGTTTGTGGGTTCAGAGGAGCCAATTACTACTCTGAAAGCCAAATTTTCCTGTTGTGCTGAACAGGGCCAACCCTCAGCAACACTGAGATATTGGAAAAGGTTGATCTGCAGCTACTACCTTTTCTCTTTCTTTCTCTCGTTCATTCACCTTGGTTGACTCCACTTTCATCTTGTCTCTGAACCCTTTTCCTCTCTCTTCACCTCTAGTTCAGTACTTCTAGAAGTTCCTTTCAAATTATTTTCTCTTTAATTTGTAGTTAAATACACATTGATTTTTGAGGAGCTCATCTAATATAAAACTGAATATAGACCTGTGGTGGAAACCTTTGCACACAGTAGGCATTTAATATTTTGCTGACTAAAGATCTGGAAATACAATTATTTCCTCTTGAGTATGTTCAGTAAGGAATCAACAATTAACCAAAAGTATTTTCAAACTTTTGTCCCCTCCCCTCCCCACAACCTTGATTCAATACTGCTAGGAGACCCTTCCAAAATATCAGTCCTTCTTTTCAGGGTCTGATCTGCAGTTGTGTTTCTTAAACTCATTATGAATTTGGGATTGTATGAATGACAAGCTACAGAACCTCACTACTGCACTAGCTATAAAGGAAGAATTTACTGAGAAAATTAATATTGTAAACAAGGTTTCAGGGGTCGCGCTTAACCTCCTCAAGAGAACTGAGCACACCTAGTATAAATCAATATTGGGGATTACAAATGATTTATGTTTATTCATTAAAACAGATACCTCAGACATCTGACAACCTTTTAAAGCTGTTAATTCAAGTTATTGAATATACTCAAAAGGAAAATGGCTGCATTTTAGATTTCCATTCTATTCTTCAGTCAGAAAATATTTACTGAATGTCTGCTACATGCAGAATCCCACTATAGGTATATCTCGAATTATATAATAGATGTGCTCCTTTAAAAGGTGTATATCTTCTGGGGCGCCTGGGTGGCTCAGTCAGTTAAGCATCTGACTCTTGATTTCAGCTCAGGTCATGATCTCAGGGTCCTGGGATGGAACCCCATGTTGGGGTACCTGCTCAGCATGGAGTCTGCTTGAGATTCTCTCTCCCTCTGCCCCTCCCCCTGCTCCTGCTCTCTCTCTCTCTCTGTGTGTGTGTCTCTAGAATAAATAAATAAATCTTAAAAAAAAAAGAAAGAAGGGCAGCTGGAAGAACAGTAATGCTGTGATTAGGAGTCAGGAGCTGAGAGAGCCAATGTTTCTCAGCAAGCAGCATGTAAAATGCAAAGTTCATAAAAGCTTAATTTACAAGACTGTAAATTCCTTGGGGGCAAAAGGCTGATCATATCTTATTTGTCTCTCTAATCACATGGCTTGGTGAATGGTTGAAAATTCAAAAGACACCAATCAAGCTTACAGGTGATTGCACATGGTCACAACTTTGTACTTAGCAGGACTTATTTAGAAGATGGCAAGGAGGGAAAGTCTGGAAATTGGATGACTAGTTTTCAAAGTTCAGTTGTAGACTAAAAACAAAGTTTGAGCTAGGCAATCTTCAAGAGCTGAAGAATGTTATTGATACGGAGTGGTGATTGGTATCTGGGCAGCCTAGTAAGTGCTATTACATACAGGAGTCTAATCTCCTGCTCTGTATTTTTATCAGAGGTTCCAGATGGAGAATTGGATCAAAAGTTTAATGAACCCCTCTTGTAAGAATTTGTAGTAGATAGGAGGGTGGTTTTCATCAAAGCTTAAGTGGTAAGGACAAAGGGACAAGATCTGAGGCTGTTATAGGAACCTCTTTCCTCTCAAGGGCTATCAGCAGGATTAAATAATGGCCATGGTGCAACTGCAATAGTAAGGACCACAGAGTCTGGAGAAGAACAAGATGGAAAAGAAAATAAGTAGGAGTAGGAGACAGGGGAAGAGAGAAATAAAAGGAGGGAGGGTGCTAGTGCCACCACTAGCAACTTTATTAACTCCATAGTCATGGTTTACCAATCTCTGAACCTTCTCCATGGTCTCTTTCCACCATTTGAGCCTGTGTTCTCAAGCCACAGTCAGGCAACAGATAGCTACTCAGTGTCTGTTCTGTACCACCTACTCTGATAGGTGCTGTGAGTGATACAGATATAATTAGAATATGGTTTTTTTGGGGGTGAAGAGCTTTGCTTTGCCTGGCATAGGATGCTGATAGCTTTATTCCAAGGTGGGATGAAAAATGCCAAGAGAGGGATTCAAGCAAAGTGCTCAGGTTGGAGGAAGCAGAGAAGACTACCTAAAGGGAATAGTATTTGAGGTGTTCCTTGAAAGGTACAAAGGGCTTCAGTAGGTGAGTTTGGGAAAGAACATTCAGGGAAGAAGAAATGGACTGAGCAAAGAGAGGAGATGGGCATAATACGGGTACAATTATAGCAAATTCTTGCCCTTTTTGTTGTTATTTTCAATGCACCAGGAACTGTGCTGAGCACTCTGGATGCATTGCCTCATTTCGTCCTTATAATAATCCTATGGGGCAGGATTCCTCTATTGTACCTACGGTATGAGTTAGAAAACTGAGACCAGAGAGGCTGTATAAATTGTCCAACATCACACAACTATGAAGTGGCAGAACTTGGGCTTATCTGAGTCCAGAGCCGATGCAGCAACTAACCAATAAACTATTTGCCAGTCAGGGTATGGAAAGCAACAAAAGCATAGTGTGGCTAGAGCATAGAACATGTGGAAAGGAGGAATGGCAGCTGCAGCCAAACTGTGGAGCATCTTATTGGCAGCCAAGGAGTGGGGGCTGGATCCTGTAAACAACGGGAAACTTTGGGAAGTTTTAAAGTAGTGGAGTGACAGTCAAAGTGGTACTTTAAGAAGATTAGTCTGTCAGCAGTACAGAGGATGGATGGGAAAGGGGAGACACTGGAGGCAGTTAAGAGGCTATTGCAATATAATAGTCTGGGTGTAACGTAGTGTATTAAGCACTTGAGCTAAGAAAGCCAAAGAGGGGAATGGACAAAGGAGAGACATTGTGAAGGGAAAAGAAAAAGAAATCGTGACTAACTGGATATGGGGGTTGAGGGAGACAGAGAGGTAAGAATTAAATAAGTGACACTGAGGTGTGGAGGCTTTCTAACTAGAATGGTAATGCCATCATGGAGTTGTGGGACTGCTGGTTTGGACTTGAGATTGAAGCTGGGAGAAATCTATAAAAAGTGATCCTGCAACTATGGAAATGACTAAGATTAATGTGGGGAGAGACAAGAGCCAAAGGTAAAAGCTTGGGGGATGTTTCCATTGAGTTGATGTGGCAAAGAGGGACAGTTATATGGAGATTGGCAATAAATGCTATTGGGAAGGGAGGAAACCGGAAATAATGGAATAGGGATTTGGGGAAGGTGGAGTGATCAACATTGTAGATATAGGAGAGGGGTCAGAGAAAAAGGATGATGAGAAAATATTATTGATTTGGGTGATTAGAAGATCTTTAGTGATTGACAAGGAGCAGTTCCATAATAGAGCAAGATTTCAAGAGGATGATGAAGAGAGAGTAGGGGTCACACATCAGAGACAATGGCTATAGAGAATGCTCAGAAGAATTTTTGTGGTGAAATTAAAGGAACAAAATAGATACTTAAGGGGTATTAGGATTGTTGAAAGACCTTCTTAGGGTAAGCATGATCCTAGCACACTTGTTAGCTAGGAAGGAAAGTTAATTAACATGAAGGAAAATGTTAATTAACATTTGCTAGTGCACATGTAGAGATTAAAGACTTGGGGTCAGATTGGGAGTAATAGTAGTTGGAACAAGATCCTGATGAATGTACAAAAGGGTAGGATCAAGAGCTAGGCGGAATGTTTGCTTTGGCAAATATGGGAGTGATACCTTCTTTGAAAAATGAAAAAAAAAAGAGGCCAACTGAAGTTACATAAATATTTAGAGATGGAGAGATGACATTAAACTGGAAACATTCTGAATTTTCAAGGAAGTTTGTATGCCATGTGCTGACTGGTCTTGGTGTTGCCAGTAGATTATCTGCAGAAGGAAAGGAGAGTGGGCATAGGGCTGAGAGCTTCAGGAGTGTGTCCCCAGCAACTGGCAAATTTCCTGGCACACAAAGTGCTCAATAAATAGTTTTTGAATAAATAACTGAATAAGTAGATGAGAATTAGAACAACCGCTATGAAGCATGAGTCATGATGTCATAGTAAGTGAATAAAAGTATTACAGAACAACAGTCACTGGAATGGAGAAGATGAGAAAAATAAATGGCACCAGAGTTGGTGAGGATGTGGAGGAACTGGATTGTCCACACTCTGCTGGAGAAAGTGTAAACTGGTACAATCACTTTGAAAACATTTGGCAAGCAATATCTCCTGAAGCTGAACATATGCATACCCCATGATCCAGCAATTCTACTTCCAGGTATATACCCAAGATAAATGAGCACATTAGTTCACCAAAAGACATGAACAAGAATGCCCATAGAAGACATAGAAAATTCATACACCCATAAGGGTTAGATGACCTGCCTGAAGTTGCTTAGGTCATAAGTGGAAGAACTGGGATTTGAACTCAGGGCTTTCCCCCTATAAAGCCTATGCATTTGCCTCTGCACCACACTGCTACTGGATGTCATTTATTATGCCCATCACTTTACATGTATTGTTGCTAATACTTACAATCTCTCAATATGTGTAGTATTACCTACATTTTACAGATTAATAATCTGAGGGCCAGAATCTGCTTGCACAAATTCACACAGCTCGTAAATGGTGGGTAAATTTTTCCACTCAAGAGCTACAGTGTGAACTCAGATTTGCCAAGCTCCAAAATCCATGATCTTTTTCTTCCATCAAGAGATGGAGGCTTTTCTCAAGTTTTGAGAAGTTTCAAGAAGAAAGTATGGTGAACTGATGTAGTTGAAAACATAGGAATGGTTCAGTGAAAGAATCCTGGCTAGCCTAAAAGGCAAAGACCAACATCACAGTCAAGTATATGTCCTCCTCCATCTTTCTGTGATCTACTCACTTTATTATAAGTGCCTGGGAGCCAATGATGGCTCTAGATATACCAGTCAAGTGGACAACTATTGTTTTAGCAGTAACCACTCACCTCCTTTTTCAATCCTTTCACTTACTGTAAGCAACCCTCTCATATATTTGACACACACACACACACACACACACACACACACACCTGCATGCATGCACAGTCCTCTAAAACTATCTCCTTACCAATCAACACTTCACTGCAGAGGATTTGTTAAATACTCAGAGAAGTGTTAAGGCCTGAGGTGACTTAGTGGCTTTAGCCATCCAGTTTAAGGATACAGATCAAGAACTATCACCACTCACTTATGATCCAGTTTGAACTCCCTTCTCAGAGGGGGTGTTCAGAGTTTTGTGGTAAGTATCTCAGACTAGTTCTTCCCCATGCCAAGAGCACCAGAACACTCCAAGTATAACCCTGAATCCCCACGTTCTAATATCTTTTCCCTAAAAAGGCCCTCCCTGACCTTGAATCATTGCTTTAATAGAAGCAGTTCTGGGAGGGGAGATCCTAACCAAGGTGGACTGAGCCTCAGAGGACAAAGCAAGTTTTGAGGACACCAGGTTGGGCATAGAGGCTCTGACTTCTGTCAGGTCTTCCCTTAATCCCAAACCAGAACGTTGCAGAACAAGCCCTATTGCTCTTTCTGTCCTTTCTCTCACCCTCCCTCCCCTGAATGGAAGATGTGAATTCGTTGCCATGGCAACCTGTGGCTATGCCTGATAGTCTCTTCTCTCAGCCAGTTCTAGGCCCTGGACATCTGTTCTCAGTTCACTTCTTCTAATACTCCCCAAACTAAGCCCAGTACCATATGCCAAGTTCCACAGTATCTGTGTGTAGGTGATGGAGAGTCCTTTACCTACATCCAAGGTAAGACAAACAAGAAAGGGGAAGCAGAGTGCTTAAAAGTTGCTTTCTGGGGACAAGGAGGTGAGGGCCATTAATTTAAGTTAATTAAGGGCTTACTACCTGCCAGTCATGGTAATGTCCCGTCCCTTCTTTCATTTAATTCCCTCAAACAACTTTATGAAATAAGAATCACTATCCTGATACACTGCAGGGATGAGGGAAATGGAAAGTGAGAGAGGCAAAGTGACTCGCCTAACATTGCACAGCTGTGGTTTCAACTTAGTCTTTATCTGAGTTTCTAAAACACAGTCTCATTTGATGACACTGATTTGTGGTACTTCATTTTTTGGAAGGAAAGTAAGAGCTACAGAGAAGTCTTTCCCCAATCCATGTGCCTATGAATTTCTCACAGCCTTTCCCTGGGAATAGGCCCCTTCCTTCAAATGTGGCCCTTTTTCAGACATCACTTTCTCTTTCATAGCTCCTTTCCCCCTCTTCATTAACCTCTTTCTACCTTCCTGAGGCTTCTACAATTTCTGGCCACTTTTCTCACATTCTCAGGAAGATCCCTGACATGGGGCTTCTTCTGTAGCATGGGAAGGAGAGTGGGATGGGCTGATTTTCCTGACACAAGCAGAACAGAAGACACTTGTGTTAGTTTCCTATTGCTATAACAAATTAGCACAAAATTTAGTGGCTTAAGGCAATACAAATTTATTCACTGGGCTAAAATCAAGGTGTCAGTAGGGCTGTGCTCCTTCTAAAGGCTCCAGAGGAGAATCTGTTTCCATGTCTTTTCTAGCTTCGAGATGCATTCTTCGTATTCCTTGGCTCATGCCCACTTCTTCAAAGCCAGCAGCCTAGCATCTTCAAATCTCTTTGTGAGAGATGTCCAGGGCCCAAAACTGGCTGAAAGAAGAGACTATCAGGCCCACCTGAATAACCCAAGGTAATCTCCCCATCTCCAGGTTGTTAATCTAATCACACTTGCAAAATCTCCTTTGCTCTATATAAGGCAACACTCAGAGTTTACAGGAATTAGGAGCTGAATACCTTGGGAGCCATTAGTCAACTGACCACAGCATCCATGACAAACAATTGTACCCTTATAGTGGGAACTGGTTGTCCTTCATCTCAAGTAAATGAATTGGGACCTCAGGAATTAGAGACAGAGTAGAAGGCATAAGCATGTATGAAGTTAGGAGAGTTATATAAACTTGAATTGTTTTGAATTGAAGTGAGGGATGTAGCAGGTGACTCCTGCTCTCTGAGGAGAGGTCTCTTTATTTGCATACTACCCCTGCAGAGAGAGGTAGAAAGGAAGGTAGGGCTTAGAGGTGAAGGTTTCTCCCATTCTCTTTTCCAAAATGGTTGCCTTATTGTTCTTCTGTCTTCCTGGGTGTTTTCCTGGCAGAGGAAGTTGGAGGAAAGGGTGAGGCTCTGGCTCCATAGACAAAGGGGGGGGGGGCAGCTAGAACCCATCTCTAGTTGAGCTCTATTCTCCCTCTCCATCTCCATATTCAGTCTTCCCTTTCCTATCTTTGTGGTCAGTCAGGCACCTCCTGATTGTTGGTAAGTGAGGCTAAAACAAAGTGAAGTCCAGGGTAATAGAGAACGGAGAAAAGAAGGCTTCTGTAGGAAAAGCCCTCATGTTGGCCCACCCCAGGACAAAAGCCTCCTCCAATCAAGCAGTCTGAGGGAGGAGACGAGTTGGGGATGTCTGCCAAGAAGAGTAACCAGGAGTTACAGGGTCATTCCTTGATAACAATCAAATTCTTTTCCTTAGCACTGAATATTGCTATCTAGGATGTAGAGACCTTTAAAAACCCCTTTCCCCAAGGTTCTTTGCCTGATGTTTATCACAAGGAAGAGCTTCAACCACATCTGGCAGGTCTGAGCTAAAGCCTAGTAAAGAGAGTAGAAAGTAGGAATTTTGGACGCTCAGATTCTGAAAACCACGAAAAGACTGTTTGGGATGGGAATGTGGGGGTGTGCCTGGCCCCAGACTAAATTTTCATGGTCTTGGTGTGTCAGCAACAGCATCACAAGCTCAGTGAGGTTTTGATTTATGAGCGCCAGATGCAGAGTTGTGAACCGAGGTTTTTTGTAGAGTTCGCAGCTGGCTTCCCATATTTCGTTCCTGTTCTAGGACATCACATATTATATTGTTCAATGCTCTTCCTTATATAAAACTTCATGACAAATTCTTATCCAAAATCAGGGCCAGGAAAAAAAGTTTGCTTTTCTTAGTGAATGTGTCTGCTTTCCTTGGCCAGACAATGAAAGCAGTGAAACCCATCATATGGAAGTACCCCTCCTCCACAACCTAGCCAGAGGGTTGACAAAAACTCTCCAGCCATGTGAAAAATTTTGGGTCTGCTGAGAGGAGGAATGTCAGAGGTGAGGAAGAAGCCAAGGACAGCTCATATAGCTCCTCCAAAATTGGGGAAACTGGGTAAGCCACAACTTCTGAAGAGGACTGACCAGCCATATCCAAAAACCTAACAGGTTGTTATGAGGAGCACTAGGTGTTAAATGTAAGTGATGAATCACTAAATTCTACTCCTGAAACCAATACCACACTATATGTTAACTAACTAGAATTTAAATAAAAATTTGGAATAAAAACAAACAAAAAAACCTAACAGGGAATCCAGAGAATTCCTCTGGCAACAATGATGGCACCATCAAATTCTAAGCTGAATCATGCTGGGGATTCTCTAGCAGAAAATTAGGAGCTGGGCCTGGCCTCCACAGTTAGGAAGAAGCAGGAATATGTAGGAAACAGATCTCAGGTGAGTCTTCCCCTTGAGTATCACTGATTTGAAGGACCAAGAAGCTCTGGAAACTGGTAGTGCTCAGGCAAACAGAAGAAAAGGCCTAATTGTCCATGGGAGGTATATAAGATCTGCTGATCTGATAGCTTTATAGAAGTACACTGAGCCGACCATAATGGGATATAAGAAATATTTGATTTTCTAAATCCTACTACCTCCCAATTCAATTATACTTTCTTAGTACCCTTGTTAATTGATCATGAGACAAATGGGTCGCATATTGCAAAAATCCATGTGGAGACTAGCATGAATGGTACTATCATAATCCAAGTGTTAACATAGTATTTTGATTTTCACCTTGGTTGCCAGGAAACTCAGTTCTAGATTGTATGCTCAATTATGTCAGCATTCCAGAAATATGAGGGGGGTTAGTGTACTTTGTCTCCATATTCCCTTTGCACTGCTTTTATTCTTTGTTGACAGATTTCCATCTAACTGTACCAGTAATTTACCAATTGTTTTTTTATTTTATTTTTTTTATTCTTATGTTAATCCCCATACATTACATCATTAGTTTTAGATGAAGTGTTCCATGATTCATTGTTTGTGCATAACACCCAGTGCTCCATGCAGAATGTGCCCTCCTCAATACCCACCACCAGGCTAACCCATCCTCCCACCCCCCTCCCCTCTAGAACCCTCAGTTTGTTTTTCAGAGTCCATCGTCTCTCATGGTTCGTCTACCCCTCCAATTTCCCCCGCTTCATTCTTCCCCTCCCGCTACCTTCTTCTTCTTTTTTTTTTTTCTTCTTAACATATATTGCATTATTTGTTTCAGAGGTACAGATCTGAGATTCAACAGTCTTGCACAATTCACAGCGCTTACCAGAGCACATACCCTCCCCAGTGTCTATCACCCAGTCACCCCATCCCTCCCACTCCACCCCCCCACTCCAGCAACCCTCAGTTTGTTTCCTGAGATTAAGAATTCCTCATATCAGTGAGATCATATGATACATGTCTTTCTCTGTTTGACTTATTTCGCTCAGCATAACACCCTCCAGTTCCATCCACGTTGTTGCAAATGGCAAGATCTCATTCCTTTTGATGGCTGCATAATATTCCATGGTATATATATACCACATCTTCTGTATCCATTCATCTGTTGATGGACATCTTGGCTCTTTCCACAGTTTGGCTATTGTGGACATTGCTGCTATAAACATCGGGGTGCACGTACCCTTTCGGATCCCTACTTTTGTATCTTTGGGGTAAATACCCAGTAGTGCAATTGCTGGATCATATGGTAGCTCTATTTTCAACTTTTTGAGGAACCTCCATACTGTTTTCCAGAGTGGCTGCACCAGCTTCCATTCCCACTGACAGTGTAGGAGGGTTACCCTTTCTCCGCATCCCCGCCAACATCTGTCGTTTCCTGACTTGTTAATTTTAGGCATTCTGACTGGTGTGAGGTGGTATCTCATTGAGGTTTTGATTTGGATTTCCCTGATGCCGAGCGATATTGAGCACTTTTTCATGTGTCTGTTGGCCATTTGGATGTCTTCTTTGGAAAAATGTCTGTTCATGTCTTCTGCCCATTTCTTGATTGGATTCTTTGTTCTTTGGGTGTTGAGATTGATGAGTTCTTTATAGATTTTGGATACTAGCCCTTTATCTGATATGTCATTTGCAAATATCTTCTCCCATTCTGTCAGTTGTCTTTTGGTTTTGTTGACTGTTTCCTTTGCTTTGCAAAAGCTTTTTATCTTGATGAAGTCCCAATAGTTCATTTTTGCCCTTGCTTCCCTTGCCTTTGGCGATGTTTCTAGGAAGAAGTTGCTGCGGCTGAGGTCAAAGAGGTTGCTGCCTGTGTTCTCCTTTAGGATTTTGATGGACTCCTGTCTCACATTGAGGTCTTTCAACCATTTGGAGTCTATTTGTGTGTGTGGTGTAAGGAAATGGTCCAGTTTCATTCTTCTGCATGTGGCTATCCAATTTTCCCAACACCATTTGTTGAAGAGACTGTCTTTTTTCCATTGGACATTCTTTCCTGCTTTGTCAAAGATGAGTTGACCATAGAGTTGAGGGTCCATTTCTGGGCTCTCTATTCTGTTCCATTGATCTATGTGTCTGTTTTTGTGCCAGTACCCTACTGTCTTGATGATGACAGCTTTGTAATAGAGCTGGAAGTCCAGAATTGTGATGCCACCGGCTTTGCTTTTCTTTTTCAACATTCCTCTGGCTATGCGGGGTCTTTTCTGGTTCCATACAAATTTTAGGATTATTTGTTCCATTTCTTTGAAAAAAGTGGATGGTATTTTGATGGGGATTGCTTTGAATGTGTCGATTGCTCTAGGTAGCATTGACATCTTCACAATATTTGTTCTTCCAATCCATGAGCATGGAACGTTTTTCCATTTCTTTGTGTCTTCCTCAATTTCTTACATGAGTATTTTATAGTTTTCTGAGTACAGATCCTTTGTCTCTTTGGTTAGATTTATTCCTAGGTATCTTATGGTTTTGGGTGCAATTGTAAATGGGATCGACTCCTTAATTTCTCTTTCTTCTGTCTTGTTGTTGGTGTATAGGAATGCCACTGACTTCTGTGCATTGATTTTATATCCTGCCACTTTACTGAATTCCTGTATGAGTTCTAGCAGTTTTGGGGTGGAGTCTTTTGGGTTTTCCACATAAAGTATCATATCATCTGCAAAGAGTGAGAGTTTGACTTCTTCTTTGCCAATTTGGATGCCTTTGGTTTCTTTTTGTTGTCTGATTGCTGTGGCTAGGACTTCCAATACTATGTCGAATAGCAGTGGTGATAGTGGACATCCCTGCCGCGTTCCTGACCTGAGGGGGAAAGCTCTGTTTTTCCCCATTGAGAATGATATTCGCTGTAGGTTTTTCATAGATGGCTTTTATGATATTGAGGTATGTACCCTCGATCCCTATACTCTGAAGAGTTTTGATCAAGAAAGGATGCTGTACTTAGTCAAAAGCTTTTTCTGCATCTATTGAGAGGATCATATGATTCTTGTTCTTTCTTTTGTTAATGTATTGTATCACATGGATTGATTTGCGGATGTTGAACCAACCTTGCAGCCCAGGGATAAATCCCACTTGGTCGTGGTGAATAATCCTTTTAATGTACTGTTGGATCCTATTGGCTAGTATTTTGGTGAGAATTTTTGCATCCATGTTCATCAGGGGTATTGGTCTGTCATTCTCCTTTTTGATGGGGTCTTTGTCTGGTTTTGGGATCAAGGTAATGCTGGCCTCATAAAATGAGTTTGGAAGTTTTCCTTCCATTTCTATTTTCTGGAACAGTTTCAGAAGAATAGGTATTAAGTCTTCTTAAAATGTTTGGTAGAATTTCCCTGGGAAGCCATCTGGCCCTGGGCTTTTGTTTTTTGGGAGATTTTTGATGACTGCTTCAACTTCCTTAGTGGTTCTAGGTCTGTTCAGGTTTTCTATTTCTTCCTGGTTCAGTTTTGGTAGTTGATACATCTCTAGGAATGCATCCATTTCTTCCAGGTTATCTAATTTGCTGGCATAGAGTTGCTCATAATATGTTCTTATAATTGTTTGTATTTCTTTAGTGTTGGTTGTGATCTCTCCTCTTTGATTTATGATTTTGTTGATGTGGGTCATTTCTCTTTTCTTTTTGATAAGTCTGGCCAGGGGTTTATCAATCTTGTTAATTCTTTCAAAGAACCAGCTCCTAGTTTCGTTGATCTGTTCTACTGTTCTTTTAGTTTCTATTTCATTGATTTCTGCTCTGATCTTTTTTTTTTTTAAGATTTTATTTATTTATTTGAGAGAGAAAGAATGAGACAGAGAGAGAGCATGAGAGGGGGGAGGGTCAGAGGGAGAAGCAGACTCCCTGCTGAGCAGGGAGCCCGATGCAGGACTCGATCCCGGGACTCCAAGATCATGACCTGAGCTGAAGGCAGTCGCTTAACCAACTGAGCCACCCAGGCACCCTGCTCTGATCTTTATTATTTCTCTTCTCCTGGGTTTAGGCTTTATTTGCTGTTCTTTCTCCAGCTCCTTTAGGTGTAGGGTTAGGTTGTGTACTTGAGACCTTTCTTGTTTCTTGAGAAAGGCTTGTATTGCTATATACTTTCCTCTTAGGACTGCCTTTGCTGCATCCCAAAGATTTTGAATAGTTGTGTTTTCATTTTCATTGGTTTCCATGTATTTTTTAAATTCTTCTTTAATTTCCTGGTTGACCCATTCATTCTTCAGTAGGATGCTCTTTAGCCTCCATGTATTTGAGTTCTTTCCGACTTTCCTCTTGTGATTGAGTTCTAGTTTCAAAGCATTGTGGTCTGAAAATAGGCAGGGAATGATCCCAATCTTTTGGTACCGGTTGAGACCTGATTTATGACCTAGGATGTGATCGATTCTGGAGAATGTTCCATGGGCACTAGAGAAGAATGTGTATTCCATTGCTTTGGGATGGAATGTTCTGAATATGTCTGTGAAGTCCATTTGCTCCATAGTGTCATTTAAAGTCTTTATTTCCTTGTTGATCTTTTGCTTAGACGATCTGTCCATTTCAGTGAGGGGGGTGTTAAAGTCCCCCACTATTATTGTATTGTTGTCGATGTGTTTCTTTGCTTTTGTTATTAATTGCCTTCTATAATTGGCTGCTCCCATGTTAGGGGCATAGATATTTACAATTGTTAGATCTTCTTGTTGGATAGATCCTTTAAGTAGGATATAATGTCCTTCCTCATCTCTTATTACAGTCTTTGGTTTAAAATCTAATTTGTCTGATATAAGGATTGCCACCCCAGCTTTCTTTTGGTGTCCATTAGCATGGTAAATGGTTTTCCACCCCCTCACTTTCAATCTGGGGGTGTCTTTGGTTCTAAAATGAGTCTCTTGCAGACAGCATATCGATGGGTCTTGTTTTTTAATCCAGTCTGATAGCCTGTGTCTTTTGATTGGGGCATTTAGCCCATTTACATTCAGGGTAACTATTGAAAGATATGAACTTAGTGCCATTGTATTGCCTGTAAGGTGACTGTCACCGTATATTGTCTGTGTTCCTTTCTGATGTTGCTTTTAGGCTCTCTCTTTGCTTAGAGGACCCCTTTCAAGATTTCCTGTAGGGCTGGTTTTGTGTTTGCAAATTCCTTTAGTTTTTGTTTGTCCTGGAAGCTTTTTATCTCTCCTTCAATTTTCAATGACAGCCTGGCTGGATATAGTATTCTTGGCTGCATATTTTTCTCATTTAGTGCTCTGAATATATCATGCCAGTCCTTTCTGGCCTGCCAGGTCTCTGTGGATAGGTCTGTTGCCAATCTAATGTTTCTACCCTTGTAGGTTACATATCTCTTGTCCCGAGCTGCTTTCAGGATTTTCTCTTTGTCTCTGAGACTCGTAAGTTTTACTATTAGATGTCGGGGTGTTGACCTATTTTTATTGATTTTGAGAGGGGTTCTCTGTGCTTCCTGGATTTTGATGCCTGTTTCCTTCCCCAAATTAGGGAAGTTCTCTGCTATAATTTGCTCCATTATACCTTCTGCCCCTCTCTCTCTTTCTTCTTCTTCTGGGATCCCAATTATTCTAATGTTGTTTCGTCTTATGGTATCGCTTATCTCTCGAATTCTGCCCTCGTGATCCAGTAGTTGTTTATCTCTCTTTTTCTCAGCTTCTTTATTTTCCATCATTTGGTCTTCTATATTACTGATTCTCTCTTCTGCCTCATTTATCCTAGCAGTTAGTGCCCCCATTTTTGATTGCACCTCATTAATAGCCTTTTTGATTTCTACTTGGTTAGATTTTAGTTCTTTTACTTCTTCAGAAAGGGTTTCTCTAATAACTTCCATATTTTTTCAAGCCCAGCTAGTATCTTTAAAGTGATGATTCTGAACTCTAGATCTGACATCGTACTAATGTCCGTATTGAGTAGGTCCCTGGCAGTCGATACTACCTCTTGTTCTTTTTGTTGAGGTGATTTTTTCTGTCTTGTCAATTTGTGCAGAGGAGAATAGATTAATGAGAGAACAAAATGCTAGCAGAGTAACAATGTCCCCAGAAAATATACTCTAAACAAATCAGAAAAGACCTGAAGCAGTGGAAAAAGAAATGGAAAGAGAGAAAAAAGAAAAAGAAAAAGAAAAAGAAAAAGATAAAGATAAAGATAAAAACAAACAAAAACAAACAAAACAAAACAACAACAACACAAAAAAGCAGAATGTGATCAAATATGATTAGGCTGGTATATAGATCAGTGCCACACACTAGATTTGGGGTGTTTTAGTCTTTTAGAAGAAAGCGCCTCCCAAAATTTTAAAGAAAGAAAAACTTATATATGTACAAAAATAAGGGTTGATATGATGAAGGGATGGAATATGACTGTAAAGATGGAAATTATAAAAAATTTTATAAAAGGAATTGATAAGAAGTTGAAAAAAGAAAGAAGAGGATTTAAAAAAAGAAAAAAGAAAAAAAAGGGAGAGAATGTGATCAGGCAGGGGAATAGAAAACACCATATACTAGAGATTTAGGGTATATTTTAATCTGTTAGAAGAAACTATCTCAAAATTTTAAAGAGAGAACAATTTATATATATATGCCAAAAATATGGGTAACTACTATGAAGGGATAGAATATGACTCTAAAAATGAAAAATAAAAATGTTTTTTTAAAAAAGGGATTGATAAGATGTTGGTTGAAAAAGGGAAAAAGAAAAATTCAAAAAAAGAAAAAGACAGTTAAAAAAAATTAACTTTGAAAGACTAAAGAATCATGGGGAAAAGCCGTGAATTCTATGTGCAGTATTCCCCTAGCGCTGGAGTTCTGCCGTTCTCATTGATCGGTAAACTTGGTCTTGGCCGGCTGTTCTCGCTGGTCTTCTGGGGAGGGGCCTGTTGCCGTGGTTTCCAAATGTCTCTGCTGGAGGCGGAATTGCCCCGCCCTTGCCCCCTCCCGGCTAAGTAATCTGCTCGGGTTTGCTCTCCGGGGCTTTTGTTCCCTGCGAGCTTTCCGTACAGCTTTGGAGGCGGAGAGTGAAAATGGCGGCCTCCAATCTCCGCCCCCGGGGAGCCAAGAACTCGGGGCCCCGCTCCTCAGTGAGCCCCCAGAGAAAAGCCGTCAGTCACTCCTGTCTCCCTGGTCCCCGGCCGCACTCCGTGCTCGCCCGGCCTGTGACCGCGCGTTTCTATCTCTGGCCCCCGACCCCGTGTGGAGTCTCCAAACCCAGCCGATCCCTGCGGTGCCCTCCCGCGCGGCTCCTCCAGGGGGAGGAAGGTGAGTCTCCCCGGATCTGCCGCTTGTTGGGTCCCTGCTGGAGGAGCAGTGGCCCAACTGTGCCTCGGATCACGGTTTATGGCCACCGCGAGCTGAGAGCCCGCGCCTGGGCTCCGCCTCTGCAGCCGGCTTCCCTGCTCCGTTACCTGGGAGCTCTGCCACACTCAGGCACCCCCGGTCTTTCTGTGACCCCGAGGGTCCTGAGACCACACTGTCCCGGAGGGTTCCACCCCCCGCTTAGCCACCAGAGTGACGTCCCTCAGCGGAGCAGACTTTTAAAAGTTCCGATTTTGTGCTCCGCGGCTCTATCACTTGCCAGAAGCGGCCGACGGAGGCCCCTCCCCCGCCGTCTATCCTCCCGAATATTGCCTCGGATTCACTTCTCTGCATGTCTTACCTTCCCGAAAGTGGTCGCTTTTCTGATGAGAGAGTTGTTGCTATTCCTTTCTTCCATCTCCTGTTGGGTTTGTAGGTGTTCAGAATGGTTTGATCCCTATCCAGCTGAATTCCTGAGAGGAGACGAAATCCAGGTCTCCTGCTCCTCCGCCATCTTGCTCCGTCCCCCTACCAATTGTTTTTTTAAGTTTCTTTTTTAAAGTAGATAAAGAATAAATAAGCATATAGATATATGATATGTTCTTTGTGGGCTCATCAAATTCCTCATATGCCCTTACTTGGATTTAATGTAGTAGGGATATTGACTTTGACTCAGTCTATGCTCACTTTTGTTCTGCAGATTTGTTGCTATCGGCCATGAGGGGGTCTGGACCAGTGTATGTTCTGTTAGCAATGGGTACAGTCATTGCTGCAAAGGAAAGAAAGTACCTCATTTTGTTAGATGCTTTTATTACCCGTGGCATCACAATGACACTTTACTCAGGTTTCTTGCCTTGGGAACACCTAATGGCAAGATGTTTTTGGTACTTCAGTAACTAAAGCTACTTTAATGGGGTCCATGATGGACCTGCCTTGTTTTGTTCTATAGAGAAAAATGTTATAAGGAAGTTGCAGTATATATTTTGTTGGTAACGATGCCTTAAGCTATTAAGGCCATTTGTTATTTTCTGAAAAGCAAGAGAGATAATGTTCACTAATAAAATTCACCGCACTGCAGGTAGCCCTAAGTTTCTTCGCTACAAAGTGTTCCATAGCTCTCGTGGGTCTGCCTCCTGTATTCATCTTTCTTATGTCCTTAGAAGATGGGGAGGGGGCATAGCTGTTTCAGTGCCTGGGAATTGGACTTCATCTGAACCACAAATAAGTCACAAGTAAGAGCCAGCTTAATGCACACTGCACCACCTCCTTACAGTCCCCCTCTCCTGTCCCTGGCTTCCCCGTTTGCTTCTCCCAGTCTCCTGAGTCCAGCCTCCTTGGGCCATCTCCCTGAAGACCCTGTCTTTTACTCTGTTCCTGCTCCCTATCCAAGATTCTGGCATTGAAGTTCCCCTTAACCCAATTTCTCCCCGAATTGAAAATGCAAATGTGCCTGCTTTATTGTCTGTATGTATTAAGCTTCTACAAAAGGCTTTGTGCTAAGCACAATGCTCTGTATGGGGCAGTACAGGAAGGTGGGGGTGGAGGAAGAAGAGTGGCCTCTGAACTGCTGTGGGTCAGCAGCTGGAGTGCTTTGCACTATTCAGGCATTGATTGGGGTGAGAAGAGCAGAGGGGGTGGATGGGGACAGAAGCAGGGACAGGTACTGTGGGCTCCATCATGAAATCGGAAGGAGTTGAACTGGAAATTTGAAAGCCATCTCAGGGAGATGAAGCGCAATTTCCATCTTACTCCGTCTCTAGGCACAAAACTACTCACAATTCTACTGTCATAAGAACTTCAGCTCCCAGTAATGGGAGAAAGGCACAGAAGAGGGTGGCAAAGGAGAAAGATTGTGGGTTTCCTATCTTTCTTCCAGACCAAATCCAAGAATCTGGAAAATGTACTTTTCCTCAGATACAATGCTGTGTTATGTTACACACAGGGACCTGAGGCCAATTCCACATGAGTGGGACTCTTGACAACTTTGTGTGCTAATAGTTCACCTGTAATACTAATTCAAGATGTTTATTTCTCTAGCTTCTATTTTAAAAAGCCACTGGAAGTTTGACAATATAAAGTTTCAACTTTGACATCTGATAGATTAAACCCACTTTAGAGGGCTAAATTTTATAATCACTATCTGACTGGACTCAAGTGTATTTAAAAATACAGGTTTTCACAGGGAACAGGCAGGGGTGATGGCAGTATGTAATACATAGATGAACAGAACATAAAAGCTATTTCCAGCCAAAATTCTCAGAAACACTATAAGAAATTAGTATAACTGATTGATGGGATCTAATCTAATAGAAATGAGAGTTGAAGCTTTATCCCTCCAGAACAGGTGATTAGAGGCAAATGAAGGGCAGGTTCCCATGGCAACCATTTGGCTATCTCAGACCCAAAGAAGGTCTCTGAAGAGGAAGCTTTGAGAAGGAATACGGATTTTCAAAGGGAAGAGATAGTAGGCCTTTGTCTTTTAGGCACATGGTTAGGGAATTAAGTCCATGTGGAGGTACCTCTAGAGTTGTTCTGTGAGCGCTGGGGAAAGATTTTACTGTTCCAGTATCTTGATGCCTGAGAATCACTCCTTCATATGGTTATTCCTCTCACTGGAACTTCCTCTGATGGAAGCCAATGTCTCTGGACAGTACTGCAAGCCTTCTCAGGGCCATGGTGGCTGTGAGTGTCAGGTGAATTCATTATGCTCAGACCCCTCTTTTCTCCCCACAGATCTGCCCTCTCCTCCTTGAACTCATAACCAGTCATTCTAGCCCAGAATGGGATTAGGAGAATCTTTGGGGTGGCAGTGCTTGTGTTGAGGGAGGGGGGGCAGGACATGACACTTCTTTTTGTGAAGATGTGTGGCTGAGAGCTCCCTGCTGGTTCCCTTTTAGTCGGTTAAGGTCTTATTTCATGGTAGCCACCAGGGGTGGGGGGAAACACCCAGGGGGCATTGCTCTTCTTACTCCAAAGACTTCTCTAGTTTCCCTTGATCACTCCTAAACTACAACTTCTGCCCTATCAACCTCTCTGTCCTGCCTTTTTCCTCCCTCCTTTCGTAAAAGTATTACAAGGACTTCTGTTCTTTTCTTTCCCTAGCTACTTTCACTTTTCCATGGTTCTACCCCCCACTCCTACCCGTTCCCCTCTTCCTCCCACACATACTCCCAAGGCCTTTGCTAATATCTGAGATGTCAGATTTGATTAAAAAAAAAAAAAGTCTGTTTGTCTGCCCCCTGGAGTCTCGGGGACTTTAAGGGGTTCCTGATCTAGGCCAACAGTATCACTGAAAAACAAGGATAGGTATAACATTTTCTAAATTCCTACTATGTGCCTTCACATATGCTGACTCACTGTATCTACAGAACAGCCCAGCAGAGTAGACTTTATTAGTTATTCCCATTCTGCAGATAATGAGACTGAGACTCTCAAAATGCAAGTGACTTCCCCAAGGGATTAGAGTTTGTAAGTACAGAATCAGGATTTGCATTCCAGTCTTCTAGCTCCAAAGATGGTTCTTCTCCCACTCCCTTAGGAGAGTTGGGAGCCTTGAGGGCAACGTATTCCCAGGAGATGTTGTTGTTGGTTCCTGAAGGCCACTGGAGCGTGGGAGGAGGACCTTCAGAGACTCATTCTGTTTGACTGTTACAACTCCAGGGGCCTTGCCGTCGTGCCTGATCTTGAGGCCTCTAATCTGTTTTCACTCAGGGTGACAGCAAGTAATTCATTCTCTTTCTCCCATAGGAGAATATCCTGTTCCCACCATAGGCCTTAGATGACCTGAGTCAGGAGTTCTCACCACTTCTTGATTTCCATTTAGTCATTCATTCTTTCATTTGCACATTCATTCATTCAACTCCATTGAGTATCTCTTAGGTGCCAGATGCTATGCAGAGTTGAGGGTCCATTGATGATCAATCCATAGTCTCTGCTTTTCTGTAGCTTATGGATTTCTAGAAGATTAGAGACTTTGGTAGATAATGGCAATGTGATATGGTAACAGTGATACAACTATGGACTGATTTGTAGAATGGAAACTTTGACCAGAGTGGGGAGAGAGTCCAGTTGTGAGGATTTATCTTTGTAGGAAACAACCTGGCTCCCAGTTACCCCCTCCCCATCTCTTCCCCAGGTTCCTATGAGTAGCAAATGCTCAAAGTCAATACTTTATTTTTAAAAATAGGGTTATTTTTTGTGGGGTAGGGAGGGTATGTTCATCATATGAGTCATCAATCAGTGTCTTTAAAGAAAACAGAAAAATATAATGCCCAAATGCTCTTTCACATTGAAATTCTGGGAAATATGCCAGGAAATTAGCCCACAACTGACTAATGTGATCCTCTCTAAGAGAAATCATCCTGTACAAACATATCCAATCAATCTAGAGAATGTGGATTGCCTAGGTTCGTAAAGAAGTAAATGGGATGCTTTTTTTTTTATTTACCTGCTTTGTAAATAAATGTCTCTGTATTAGAACATGATCTTTAAGTGCTGTCCTCTATGCAACCGTTTTCCCGTCTTTCTCCCTAGGGGTGGGTACCCATGTACACAGCAGTGACCTTTTCTCCCCTCTAATCTCCTTCTTTGAAAGCTTGTTTTCTCTGGTTGTTTTTCTGGAACAGACCTGATATAGAAATTTACACTGTGGTGTGAATAGATGAAAACAACTTAATGCTGTACCTTTCATATTTGCATTTTAATAAAGACCAGTCAGTTAATTTGGAGACAATAAGTCTTTCTTTTAAGGTTTTCATGCCACAATCACCTTATTTTTTTAGAAACCCATGCAGAAGTCTCCAAATTCCAGGTCTTTCAGACTTAAAATTCTAATGGGAAAATTTCAGGCACCTGTAAATTTGACTCATGGGGAAATATTTTGGAGTAGAGGTGGCTCTTTCTCCTCCCTATCAAATCCCAACTCTGGCATGGTTGCTTGGGGTGACATCTGTAAATTCTCTCCCTTTCTGGAAGTACTTTTGGCTCAGCAGATCTCTTATGTCTTCACACTCAGCCATTGAATACTTCTAGTTCATGCAGAGTGGAGTGGTGAACTGAAGGTGTGCCTCTGTCTTTTTTGAGGCATGACGATAGGGAAGATATTACAATGCTGTTGGACAATTGACCTGATTCTGATTGGTTGTTAGGACGAGAATCAGCCTCTTCCTGCGCATAAGCTCTGTGCAGGTAAGCTCATATGTCAGTTCCTATATGCATGTGACCACATGTGCTCTTGTACGTATTTGAAGATAAAAGGGCTTGGGGGTATTGCTGAAAGATGGATAATAATAATGGCTTACTATGCTGTAGACCCTGTGCTAAGGGAGTTATATATCCTCAGAACATCCACATGAGGTAGGATCATTATTACCATTTATTAGGTAACCTTTCTGCCCAACGTGGGGCTCGATCTCATGACCCTGACATCGAGTCACACACTCTACGGACTGAACCAGCCAGGCGCCTGTGTTATTGCCATTTTAAAAACAAAGAGACTGAAAATCAGATACATTAAATAAATTTCCTAAGATCACACAGTAAGGGGAGCCTGGGTGGCTCAGTCGTTAAGCATCTGCCTTTGGCTCATGTCATGATCCCAGGATCCTGGGATCGAGCCCCACATGAGGCTCCCTGCTCAGCAGGAGGCCTGCTTCTCCCTCTCCCACTCCCCCTGCTTGTGTTCCCTCTCTCGCTGTCTCTCTCTCTGTCAAATAAATAAATAAAATCTTAAAAAAAATCACACAGTAAGTGTAAGAGACAGGATATGAACTTCAGTCTTGATCCAGAGTGTATGCTTTTTTTTTTATTTAATCACATTTATTAATCACAAAGTTTCATTCATAAACGCATATATCTGCCATCCACCCCAGTGCAACATACAAACTTATCCATAATCTATTCAGAACTTCCACTTTTCATCATAGTGAAACATGAAACAAATTCAGTGGTAGATTCAAAGGCATATACTCAAAGAAGTATCATTTTCACAACTACTTATTAAAAACTCAAGAAGCTTGCTTGCTACTTACTGTGTTACTTCTGTACGTTCTTTTTTTTTTCTCTATGTATTTTTTTATTATGTTATGTTAATCCCCATACATTACATCATTAGTTTTTGATGTAGTATTCCATGACTCATTGTTTGCGTATAACACCCAGTGCTCCATGCAGAACGTGCCCTCCTCAATACCCATCACCAGGCTAACCCATCCCCCCACCCCCTCCCTTCTAGAACACTCAGTTTGTTTCTCAGAGTCCATAGTTTCTCATGGTTCGTTTCCCCCTCAGATTCCCCCCCTTCATTTTTCCCTTCCTACTATCTTCTTTTTTTTTTTTAACATATAATGTATTATTTGTTTCAGAGGTACAGGTCTGTGATTCAACAGTCTTACACAATTCACAGAGCATATACTTTTGACCACTATACTGTACTACTGCCTTTCTGTGGGAGTGGATAGAAGGATGAGGTTGACTATTCCAAACTGGAGGGAGATATAAGTCTGAACAGTGTTCTAGGGGTAAGAATGGCCAAGGGGTGGCCATGGACACCAAGTGTCCCAGTCCAGTGTGACTAGAGGCAAGAATTCTTGTAGGGTAGTAGAGGGAAGAATTCCTGTTGTCTGGAGCCATGTTGTGAAGGGCCCAAAATATTTATCCAAAGAATGTATCCTTTGTACTTCAGTTATTAAAGATTCAGTTTCAAGAGCTAAAGAAGTTTTCAGAAAGTATAAATGAAAATATTTTCAGAATTGTACAGAGGACTTTGCAGATAGATCAAACACTAAAGCCTGAACAGAAACATATTTAATAAAAGTAATCATTCAGCACCATAAGGCATTAGATGAGGTCTATTGTGAATTATTTTCCCTTTGCTCATCACAGAAAAAAACATCCAGTATTGTGATTACCAAGGTAATTTGTCTTAGGGTTAATAGGTGGTAGGAGAAAATGATGTTTTGTTGTGTTCCATTCTACAGGGGCCAAAAGGTTCTGTTTGGCTTATATAGCATTTATAAAGAAGGTGCTGGTCTAATAATCCCCAAATGACAATCCTGGTAACATCACAAAATGCCTCCTATTGTTGGTGGAACAAGAGGGATTCTAGGTAATAATGGGGATGACTACCTATGTAATGTTCCCTGGCCTGGGAGACTAAGGGTCTGGATTCCAATTCCAGTTCTGCCACTAATGAACTGTGTGACTTTGAGACAATAACTCAGTTTCTTTTGAGGTTGTTTTTTTTCACTTATAAAATGTGGGAGTTGCAGGAAAACCCCTGACTGCCCACCTTGTCACCTTTTTGTCTGTTTATTTTTTAAATGTATTTTTTAAACTTCACAAGTAATATGTGTTTTTCTTCTCATTGTAAAAATGTTAAACAATACCGAAGTCCCCCTTCAGCCCTCTACTTCATATCTCTTCCAAGATAGAAATTATATTTGTAGTGCAATATTCCAAATAATTGTTATGTATCTATAGACATATAGATATATATTATTTTGTGGGGGTTAGTTTTAAAATAAATGGTATCAAACCACATTTGTTGTACTACAAATTGATTTTTTCATCCAACAGCATGTCTTGGGGATATTTTCATGTCAGTACATATAAAACTGTCTCATTTTTAATAACTGCTGCATAGTACGCATATACTATCATTGACTTAGCTATTTTTCCCACTTATAAATATATAGGTTGATTACAAATGATCACAGTTATGATTCTGCAATGAACAACCTTAGACATCTCTTTGCACACACGTGCAAGTATTTCCTTGGGGTATATATCTCTGATGTGGAATTGCTGGTTCTGAATATTTCAGTTTTATTAAACACTGGCAAATTGCTCTTGAAGCCAATTTATACATATGCTAGTAGTTTCGTTGCAACTTTATCAAAAGTTTTTCATTTCATTTATTCTAATTATTCAGTGATTCTATTGACACAGATAGGGACCTTTTTTTAAATATTTTATTTATTTGACAGAGAGAGATTCACAGTGAGAGAGGGAACACAAGCAGGGGGAGTGGGAGAGGGAGAAGCAGGCTTCCTGCCGAGCAGGGAGCCCGATGTGGGGCTCGATCCCAGGACCCTGAGATCATGACCTGAGCTGAAGGCAGACGCTTGACGACTGAGCCACCCAGGCGCCCCCAGATAGGGACTTTTTAAGCGTGACTCTACTTATTCATTATTTTATGCATTTAGGTATTAATCAAAATTTTAAAAAATTTAGAGTGTGAACACAGTTGAATTATATATAAGAACTCTGAGGAACCATGGAAGATAAGCCAATAAAACTTTATTAGAGAGATCAAATAAATGATAAGATAGAAACTAAACTCCAAATCAACAAAAATAGAACCTTGTAGAAAGGGAAATGAAAAGAGTGAAGTCTTAAGATGAATTAACCCAAAGGACCACATTAAAATAGTCAATTAGGTGTAATCAACATGGAAGAGCAGAACTTGGAAGTATGTGTTACACCTGGAAGCTCAGTGCACTGGAAAAAAACAGTAATGTTTTATGGGTGCTAAAATATGATCTGCTACAATGGTGTGTGTCATGTTGGGAATAGCTAATTTCATGAAAATAATTTGGGGCATCAAATTATTGGTGATCATATAATTTTTATATCACAATCTGTTAATGTAGTGAATTGCATTAATTAAATAATATTAAGCCATATTCATTTCACGGGAAAAGTCTTATTGGTCATGACTCATGCTGTACTTTTCTTTGAACACATTCCTGGACTTGAAGTGCTCATGTTCTGCTTAGTATTCTGCATCTAGGCTTAAGTAAGCTTGGCTCCATAGTTCTCTGTTTTCTGGGATCTTTGCCCAATTTTTGGCATCGAAGTTTTGCTAGATTTGCAAAATGAATGAAGAATATTTCCTTTTTTCGCTATGCTCCAGAGCATTTTATAGTGCACGAGAGTAACTTGTCCAGTGAGGGTTTAATAGAACTTGTCTACTTAATTTTTGGGCCCCGTTCCTTTTTTACAGGGTAGATCTATGATTATCTTCCAGATTATTGGTCTGTTCAGGTTTTCTACATTTCCTTCTGTCAATTTCAGCGATGCATGTTTCCCTAGAAAATAGTTCATTAAGTATTGATTTTCAAAATTTTACTGTCAGAAAATTATGCATAACTACATTTAGTACATTAAATATCCTCCCTATATGTATTTATTATAGCTATTGTTTCAAACATTGTTTATATTTCCCATCTGTTTTTCTTGCTCAGACTACCCCAAAGTTTTATCTATTTTAGTACCCTTTTCAAATAAATTGCTTTAGGTTTTATGGATCCACATTACCTTTCTCTTTGTTTTTGTTCTTATCAAAATTTCTTTAAGTTATGCTTTTACATTTATATTCACTTTTATTTTCCCTGAGTTAACCTTCTTGTTCTTTCCCTAACATCTTGAGTTTTCTAATACACTTACTTGGACTATGATTTTTCCTTTCAGTGCCATTTTGGCCATGTTCCAAAAGTTTTGCTATATAGTGCTTTTTTAAAAAGTTTATTATTATTATTATTTTAGTAATCTCTACACCCAACATGGGGCTCATATTTACAACCTCGAGATTGAGTCGCATGCTCTTCCTACTGAGCCAGCCAGGCACCCCACTAAATAGTGCTTTTATTCTTGTTTATTTCTAAATAGTTTGTAATTTTAATTTTGATATTTTTTTTTAACCTGGAGTCATTGAAAAGAAACTTTAAAAGATTTTATGGAGAAATTCTCAAAACTTCTTTTCATTCAACAGTATTACTAATTTCCAATTGTATTGATATGTTCAGAGTATATAGCCTTAATGTTCTCTGCTTTTCTTAATTTGTTGAGATTTTTGTAACTTTACACAGTCAAATTTTGTGCATGTCCCATATATGCTTAAGTAATGCCAATTCTCTGCTTGTTGGATACATGCGTGTACATGTCTGTTGTATCAAACTCATGGGTCCTACCAATTCTCTTCTTTTGTATTCATGTTTCCACTTGATCTATCGCTAGGTTTCTAAGTGAGTGGTGTGTCAGAGCTTCCCATTAATGTTGTGGATTTCCAGTTTCTTCTTGTTTTCTTATCCATATTTATTTCATTTATTTCAGTTATGTTTTTATAACTAATCTAATAATTGGTATAATTAATTGACTAATTGTTATGATAATCCAGTAATTTGTATATCCTCCTGGTGGGTTATACCAATATGAAATATCCCTTTTGTCCTTTTTAATTTTTGTTTTTGTTTTCTTTTGCTTGGTATTACTATTGTTACACCTGACTTCAGTTCTGTTAGCATTTTCTTCATGTGCCTTTCTCAATCTGTTTTCAAGTTTCATGTGTCATTTTGTTTAAAATGTGTCCCTTTTAAACTGGATATGGCTAGATTTTGTTTATTTCTCCAACCTGAGATTATCTGTCTTTTAACAACATTTATCTATGTAGACTGATATAATTCTTGATGTTTATGATTATTCTCGCTGTCTTGTTTAAACTTTTCTAATTATCATGACTTCTTGCATTGTTTTTTTCTTTTCAGCAACCTTTTGGAAAATAGCATTTTCTGTGTTTTATTTTGTGTCCTCTAGTAGTTTTTTTGGAAATTTTATATTATACCTCATATTCCAGTTGTTACCCTTAATTTTTTAAAAAGTATTTAAACTTATTTTCCATACATTTCTAGAATGTATAATTATCTATATCCTGATCTTGAAAAAGACAACAACCATAGCAATAGTTTACCTCCTTGTTCTTTTTTTTCCTAAACCCCCTAATTTCCCATGTAGAGATCATCTGGGAATTAGTTCTATATTGTTATTTTTTTCAATCAATGGTTACTTAGACTTCATTATAATTTCTATGGACTTTTGGATCTCATTGCTTCTTTTACTGCACATCATTTCCTTGGGTTCATTTTTCATTTTTGTGAGAGTACATCCTCAGTAATTCATTCAAAGATAAATCTCAGGTGGGGAAATATCTGAATCTTTGCATGCCCAATGAAAAATATCTTCATTTCACCCAGGCCCCAACCCTCCAACTGAAATACTGGTTTTTCTGAGTATAACATCTTTAATTCCAAGTTCTTTTTTCTCATTAATTTGAGGCTAATCCATTACTATTTTTAAACATTGAGTATTGCTGATGAGCAATCTGATGCTATCTTTATTCTCATTCCTGTGTAGGTTGCCTATTTACTGCTTGGAAACGTTCATAGATTTTGTTTTCTCTCTCTTTGGAGTTCTGAAATTTCACCATGATGTGTCTTCAGTTTGGATACCTCTCCTGGTAATTGGTGTGTGCTTTTTATTTGAAAATTTTTGTCTTTCCTCAACTCTGAGAAGTTTTATACTTTTCTTCTTTGTTAGATCAATTTTCCCTTCAATTTTCTTTGTTGTTTTTAACTCCTATTTACTCTGTTTCCTGGAGCATGAGTCCTGTTTCTTGAGTTTGGCGACTTTTTGTTAGGCTTTTTTCCCCCAAATGTTTGTGGATTTTTAATTAGTCCTCACCTTGGGTTTTGAGAACCCCTGTTTGCCTCCAGATGATGTTTCTTTTTCTTACAGTCTGCACGGTTAACAAGAGTTTAAGAAAAAACAGGGCATACTTCTGAGAGGAATGTTTAAGTAACTCATTTTCTGGTCTTGGATGCTTCCTGTTTCTCCTGGGTGTGGTCAGCCACTTAGGTCCCTGTCTTGCTTTTCCAGCCCAAGCATCCATAATAATTATTCTAGCCTGTGACAAACACTTATGCCACACATTACTTGCCACAGCTGGACAGGGAATTCAGGGATTAAACCATTTAGCTTCTCAAGATGGAGTACTCTAACAAATAATGATTTTCCCATGGCTTCCATATTCTACCTGTTTCTTTCTTTCTTTTTTTTAATGAAACTTTATTTTCAGTTTTATTTATTTATTTATTTATTTATTTATTTATTTATTTATTTATTTATTTATTTTAAAGATTTTATTTATTTATTTGACAGAGAGAGAGAGACAGCGAGAGAGGGAACACAAGCAGGGGGAGTGGGAGAGGGAGAAGCAGGCTTCCCGCCGAGCAGGGAGCCCGATGCGGGGCTCGATCCCAGAACCCTGAGATCATGACCTGAGCTGAAGGCAGTCGCTTAACCAACTGAGCCACCCAGGCGCCCCTCTACCTGTTTCTTTTATCTCTGGGCTTGGAAATAATCTGGAGTCATACCCATCTTATTCAGCCATCCTCTACAATGTACATTTTTAGGCTGTTCTTTTCTCCATTAACCTTATTCTCTCTACCTTAACACTGAAAAGGATTCCTCAAAATTTGTTTTAGACAAATTATACTTCTTTTTAATTCCTGTTGGAGAGATATTAACTTCAAATATATATTTTTTTCTGGATTTAGGGCTTGAGGGAAAACCTGACATGTGAGCCCAGTCCACCTTTAGTTACTTTAGTTACTTTCTGGCTATAGTCATACTTCCCTTACTCCCAACTACATCCCACCTCCAATACAGAAACAATTTTTTAGGAAGTGCTTCATGCAAACTTTGAAATTGTGAGCAAAGTTTAACAATCCATAAGATGATGATTTGTGAGGAATGTCCTGGGCTCAAAGGAAGTAATCCTCATAGACTACAGAAAATGATCTGCACTCACTTTTAAATTTGTTGAGTCCAGATACAGTGCAGATTCTGCCAAATTCTTAGACAACTTTGTCGGTTGATTGTTCTCATAGAACAGTGACTTAAGAGACCTGTCATCTAGAGTTTTATTTATTTATTTATTTATTTATTTATTTAATTTATTTAGGTTTTTAATTTGCCTTAATACTTAATCATTTTCTCTAAGTTAATAAACATAAATCGGGCGCCTGGGTGGCTCAGTTGGTTAAGCGACTGCCTTCGGCTCAGGTCATGATCCCAGGGTCCTGGGATCGAGTCCCACATCGGGCTCCCAGCTCAGCGGGAAGCCTGCTTCTCCCTCTCCCACTCCCCCTGCTTGTGTTCCTGCTCTCGCTGTCTCTGTCAAATAAATAAATAAAATCTTTAAAAAAAAATAAATAAACATAAATCATCATTTCTAATGCCTGCATATAATTTCTGCCTATTTCTGTGGCATAATTGTCAAACAGTCAGTTATTTTTTTGTGTTCAGATGTTTTTTCGGATTTTTTTCAATTTAAATTTTACTTAAAGTACAGTGAAATATTGGTTTCTGGAGTAGAATTCATCACTTACATACAACACCCAGTGCTCATCACAAGTACCTTCCTTAATACCCTTCACCCATCTAGCCCATCCCCCTGCCCACCTCCCTCCATCAACCTTCAGTTCTGTATCTTTAAGAGTCTCTTATGATTTGTCTCCCTCTCTGATTTCATCTTGTTTTATTTTTTCCTCTCTTCCCCTATGATCCTCTGTTTTGTTTCTTAAATTCCACATATGAGTGAGATCATATGGTATTTGTCTTTCTCTGACTGACTTACCTCACTTAGCATAATATACTCTAGTTCCAACCACGATGCTGCAAATGGCAAGATTTCATTATTTTTGATGGAAATTTGGGCCCTCTCCATAGTTTGGCTATAGTTGATAATGCTGCTATAAACATCGGGGTGCATGTGCTCCTTCAAATCTGTATTTTTGTATCCTTTGTGTAAATACCTACTAATGCAATTTCTGTGTCATAGGGTAGTTCTATTTTTAACTTTTTAAGGACCCTCCATACTGTTCTCCACAGTGGCTGCACCAGTTTGCATTCCCACCAACAGTGTAAGAGAGTTCCCCTTTCTCCACATCCTTGCCAGCACCTGTTGTTTCTTGTGTTGTTAATTTTAGCCATTCTGACTGGTGTGAGGTGGTATCTCATCATGGTTTTGATTTGTATTTCCCTGATGATGAGTGATGTTAAGCATCTTTTCATGGTATGTTAGCCATTTGTATATCTTCTTTGGAGAAATTTCTGTGCTTGTCTTCTGCCCATTTCTTAACTGGGTTATTTATTTTTTGGGTGTTGATGAGTTCTTTGTAGATTTTAGAGCTTTTATTAGGAGGGCACGTAATGTGATGAGCACTGGGTGTTATACACAACTGATGAATTATTGAACACTACATCTTACCAAATGTTGGCTAATTGTATTAAAAAAAATTAAAAATATCCATTTTCTTAAGGAAAAAAATAAAACGATTGAAGAAAAGGGTAGGTTTTTTTTTTTAAAGATTTTATTTATTTATCTGAGAGAGAGATAATGGGAGAGAGAACACGAGAGGAGAGAGGGTCAGAGGCAGAAGCAGACTCCCCGCCGAGCAGGAAGCCCGATGTGGGACTCGATCCTGGGACTCCAGGATCATGACCTGAGCCAAAGGCAGTCGCTCAACCAACTGAGCCACCCAGGTGCCCGAAAAGGGTAGTTTTAAAATTCAAATTTGTAAACATCTACATCTTAAAAAATTCAACCCTTTCCACAGATCTGAGATCTTTGATTGAAGATAAGACATGAATCCAGTGTGTTTAGTGTGTTAAGGCAAGAACTTTTATTTATTTATTTCAATATTTTTTAAGGATTTTATTTACTTACTTATTTGCCAGAGAGAGAGAGAGAGAGAGGGAGAGCACGAGCAAAGGAAGAAGCAGAGGGAGAGGAAGAAGCAGGCTCCCCGCTGAGCAGGGAGCCCAATGCAGGACTCCATCCCAGGACCCTGGGATCATGACCTGAGCCGAAGGCAGATGCTTAACTGACTGAGCCACCCAGGCGTACCAAGACAAGAACTTTTAATGGAGTCAGGTCATATTGGAAGTAGTACCAGTCAGGCAGTTTGGTGGAGTTGGATAAAGAGTGTTTTGCAGTGCCAGGGCGCCTGGGTGGCTCAGTCGTTAAGCGTCTGCCTTCGGCTCAGGTCATGATCCCAGGGTCCTGGGATCGAGCCCCGCATCGGGCTCCCTGCTCAGCCAGGAGCCTGCTTCTCCCTCTCCCACTCCGCCTGCTTGTGTTCCCTCTCTAGCTGTCTCTCTCTGTCAAATAAATAAAATAAAATCTTAAAAAAAAAAAAAGAGTGTTTTGCAGTGTCAAAGTGGCTTCACTAAAGAATAAGGAGAGGTCATTTGCAGCTAAAAATTTTAGATTCACTATAAAATTAGCATACACACCTGATGGGTTCTCATCTAATAAAACTGAAGGTGAGTGCTTGGTATCCTAAAGGCAAAACAACTTAAAATTAATCTATATGTTTCCATGTGCTTAAGTACTGTAAAACTTCAATGATGCTTTTTTCATTAAGTAACTGGGTAAATATAATTGTCTATGCTAGAAAATCTAAGTCCTTATTCTAATTAATTTAAATTAGAAATAAAAAAACTTATTTAATAAAGTTCATCAATGTTTGGGAGACAGAGGAGGGGGCATCATTTTATTGTGGTTCCCATGAATGGATTAAGAGGGACACTTTGAGTTCTAAATAGGCTTGAGCCAAGAAGACTATTCTAGGACCCACTGGTTCTTTCCAGATACTTTTGTCCCAGTCCGAAAGGGCTAAGCAAAACTCCTGCTACCCCCATCTAACTTTTCCAATGTATGATGGGTTTCTGCCATTTTGTAAGAACCAGACGGAGCCAGGAAAAGGGGAGCTAGGCGAGGGTGTGACCTTTGTATTTTTGTCATGATCTGCAGGATAATCCTAGCAAGGGAAAGACAGACCAGGGGCAAGGCCAACCTAGCCAGTGCTATGTGTGTTGGGGGGAGAGAGGAGTTAAGGAGCAAGTTCCTGCTTGGGTTGATGTGAAGAAGACCTTAAGATGGAAGCCTCTTGTCCCCAAATATATGCCTCATCTGCCAGTCCCTTTTACCAGAGATTCCAACCTTAGTCATTCAATCCTTTAAGAAGACTCCTTTTAACATGCAAGAACTCTGGAGAAGTATAAATTATTTATATCTCACCAGTCCTCTCAAATTCTGGAATCAGACAGATCCATATCCAAATTGTCACTTGTCTTAGGTATATTCTTGTTAGGCTTAAATGAGTTGTTATGCATATAGTGGTTGGCACAAAGTAAGTACTCAGTAAATATAACTTGCCATTAATATCATCAGCCTCTCCATTATAGTGATTATTTTTTAATATATATGTGCATATATTTATTTTACAGAACCTTTAAAATATTTATATTTTTCTCAATAAATGCTATTTAAATTCAATTCAATTCTGGAGTCTTCTGGTTCATCACTGAATATTACCTAACATTTTTCATTATTATTATTATAGCCTAAGGTTAATAAATTAGTGGGAATTTCCAGAGCATTCATTTCTGGGACCAGATTTCAGATGAATTTGGAGAAAACAGAAGATTCTTTCTGGTGTTATTCTACTTCTTGTTTCAAGGTCTTTTTAGGTCTGGTGGTACTCTTTCCCCAAGGGCCCAATGCCCTGTTTCCCTTTCTATTCTTTGCTCTTTCCCAAACTGTGTCCTCAGAGTTTCTGTAGGGAAGACCCCAACACTAATTCATGCTAAGTAAGATATGAATGAGTATTAACTCAAATGCTGCACTTTCCATTGAATATACACTTTTAATAAGGACTTAATTTCAGAGTCTATTAGTTATTTCATTCCCTTCAAACTCCGGGAATGGATTAGCAATAAACAAGTGGCTCATGTACAGACTTTTATGGTCAATTTTTCATACAAACTAGGAAATGAAAAACAGCTTGTGATGGAAGTAGCTTAGACCAACATGATGAGGGCATGTGAGGAATGACCTGGGTCCAAAGAGAGAGATTCTAATAAACCAGGAAAATGACTTTCTTAACCCCCATTGTTCATTGACGTCAACCCCCAAAGCATAGACCCAGGTGCTGAGCAGGCTTGCAAGTCACACCAATTTAAGATCCTTAAAACTGGGGTTTCTTTTCAGCCAGACAAAATGGGGAAAAGAGAGTTTGACAATATGCATTTAAAAACCCCAAGTCAGAAGAATGCAGAGGTACATCTTGACCTTCTTTTTGCCATTTCCTCCCCCAAAGTACTTTAAATGTTAAGTATGGAGTCAACAGAGGATGAGAAGGCACTTTGGGCCCTGGAATCAACTATTAAATTCTTTAAATGAAAATATAATACCCATATGTTCTTTCAAGATAAAATTCTCAAAGACACTCCAAAGAAATTAGCCTTTAACAGACTGATGTAATCTTCTCTAATTTAAATAGTTCCCTACAAATATGTCCAATGAGTCTGGAGAGTCTAGATTGCTGAAGTTCTGGGAAAGATGTGTAGGATGATGTATTTTGTGATTAAGCGGCTTGGTACATCAAAGTGCCATGTCAGAATGTTAGAATTAAGAGCTTTCCTCCATGCACTCCCTTGCTCCAGCATTCCTCAGGGATCCCTCTTTTGCCCTTTACTTCTTTCCAGCCATCCCCTCAAAACTTGTTGTCAGAGACTTTTTTTTTTTTTTGCATTAAATTGGGCAACAAAAATTCACACTGCGGTGTGAATGAATAAAGAAACCCAGCTCAAAGAGATATTTGCATTTTAATAAAGGACATCAAGTCCTAAAGATAGAATTTCAGGCAGTAGTAATTATGGAGTAGGGGGCTTCTTGGCCAGATGGAGCTTTATGATGTCTCTTTTTACCATGAACCTGCAATATTTAATTAGGCTCAGGTCATGTCTGTCTGGCCTTTTAAATCAGCTAGCTTGGTTAAGATGTTATAGGTACCAAGCAGTAGCTGATGAGAAGAGGCTCCCACTGGGTTAGCGGTAGAGTAAACAAAATGTGGCACATACAGGTTACTAATTGTATTCCAGCAAGCTATGTTCACCAACAGAGGAAACTGAAACCATATCTGGCATTCATTTATCATGTATAGAGTAAATGCTATTATGTTCCAGGCACAGTGTTAGATGCTGGGTTGTAACCATTAGTAAAGTAGGGCTCTTTTCTTGGAAGAGCTCAGATTCTAGTGGAAGGGACAAATGAATATTAAAAAATACAAAGTGATTACACAGCTGGCTAGCCATTCAAATAAAATACCTGAATCTGTACCTGATCCCTTATACCAAAATAAATTCTGGATCACTTGACTTAAATATTTAAAAAAGGAAAAACAAGGTACTAGATGAAAGCAAAGGTGATTGTTTTTATAATCTTGCAATGAAAGAGACATTTCTAACTAAGTGTACTACAAAAACCAGATACTCTAAAGGAAAAGATTAATACATTTAACTACATAAATATTATCACTTATATATGGCAACAGCAAATGAATAACCAAGTCAAAAGGCAAATGACAAACAGAAAAAAAGGGTTACACATTTAACAAGATTTTTTTCAAGCCCTTTTTTTAAAATTTAAAAACAATAATTAAAAGTATATGTACCAATATAATAAAATTTAAAAAGTATATGTACCAAAAACTTTTACAGTGCATGAAGGGAAATGACCCCACAGAAAAGTGGCTAAAAATTTTTAACAGGAAAAGAAATATAAATGTCCAGTGAATATAAAAATTTGACTCAAATGTGCTGATGATCAAGGATAAATAAAGGATAAATAAATAAATAAATCAAGGATAAACCTCTACCACACTTGAAACATGATAAAAACCTAATGCTTTTGAGGATGTAGGGATACAGTAACTCGTTTGCACTCAGCTGGAGTGTAACTTGAAGTATACTTTCGGAGGGCAATTTGACGTATTTATCAAGACTGTAAAAGGCCATACCCTTTAACCCAGTGGTTCTACTTCCAAGAATTTATCCTAAGTGCATATGCACATAAAGAAGCAAACATATATTTGTAAGAAGATGTTCATTACAACACTGTTTCTAACAGCAAAGAAAACCAAAGCAAGAGCAACAGCAAAAAACCAAACCAACAACAAAGACAGACTCCTGGATAGGTAGGGAAATCATGATAATCTATGCTTTGAATATTTTACAACAGATTAAGAACAAATACATATTTTGATATGGGAAGTTCTCCAAGATCTTCAGAGTGAGAAAAGAAAGGTGCAGAGCAGTATGATACTTCCGATGTGAAAACGAAACATATACAGATATTCTTGTATGTGCATCCAACATTTCTGGAAAAATACAATGAAAAGCAGTTAACAGAGATTACTTCTGGAGATTAAGACTGTGGTGGGAGGGATATAGAAATATTCTATTTTTTCACTTCATAATCTGCACTGCTTGTGTATTTTAACCATGTGCATTTATTATCATTACTACTATTCTGATTAAATACATACTATTTTAGATGAACTAACATACATAATACATGCCATAAGTATTACTATATATATATATTTCATCTATATGGATAGAAAGATAAAAACAAAGCTGCTATAATAGCACAAGGGACAGTCCCCTAAGCCAGACAGTAGAGCCCTGTGTGTGGTGGTGTGTGGGTGCCTGGGAAAAGTTCACTGGAAGGAGGTTGGCATCTGTACTGAATTTTGACTGACAGTGAAGAAGTAGGTAAAAGGGATGTAGGGGTTACTCCAGGCAGAGGGAACATTAACATATTCGAAGTTGTTGGTTTGAGCTGGAGTGTGGTAGGAGGTGTTAGGATGGAGAATGGGGGCAATTGAAGCTGGGGATGGACATACTGTGAAGGGCTTTGCCTGTAGTCCTAACTACATTAGGATGAAAGTCTCAGAGACTAGTTTTCTTGGAAATGGTGAACTAAAAGATTCACACTGTGGTGTAAATGAATCAAAACAGGTATTTGCATTTTAATAAAGTACAGAATGTTCCAAAGGTCCAATTTCAAGCATCCACAATTAGGGAGGAGGAATCTCCCTTATGTCCCTCAATTCACACATTTATGAGAAGATGACACACCTGGTTGTCTGGGTACCAGACTGTTCTACTCAGTGGGGAACCTGCCACCTTACTGGAGGTGGGAGAGAATTCTATTTTCCTGAAGCCCCCTTGTCCAGGACTGGTAATAAGAGCCTAGGGGAGAGAGGGTGGCTCCCATGGTAACCAGTCAGCCGTGCTCAGAATCCTGCAGACTTCCGCAGACTTCTGTGGCTGAGAACTGGAAGGCAAATAGGTGTCCTAACCAGCTCAGTCAGCTGGTTTCCTTCCATTGCCACTACATGCATGGTACAGGGGGAAATGCACAGGTTTTGGACTCAGACGTATCTGGATTTTCATACCAGCTTTGCCACTTGTTAGCCCTGTGACCATGGGCAAGTTACTTAATTTTTCTGAGGTGCAAGTTCCTTGAAGCGTTGTGTAAAATAATACATACAAAGCGCTTAGCACTGGTGTGTAGGGAGTAATTGCTAAGTGTTGTTTTTATAATCACGATTATTCCCTCTTCTACATGAGTCCATTAAGGATTACAGTGATTTTTGCCACATTAATTATAATCCTCATGATCCATTCTTACCCATGAATCTTCCCAGAACTTTAGTCCTCTCCCTCCACAAGGCCACCACATATTACTATTGTTGTTGTTTTTATGATCATTCCTTCTTCCCTATGAGCCTATGGTGGATTATTGCTACTGTTGTCATTTTTATTATGGTTGTCAATGGGTTATTAATTGCTGTTCTCCATGAGTCCTAGGACTACACTCCTCACCCCGTCTCCACCTCATGGCTTCTCCAGACCCCACCACTGGAGGGAGCAGCAGAGCTGACACACCACTCCTTGTGCTCTTTTCCAGAGACACCCAGGGAGCTTTTAACAGGTGTAGAGGAGGGGCCAAAAAGGCAGAGGTGGAAGGTTTGCCTTTCTCTGTCTCCCACCCCGCCCCTCCCACTCCTGCTCAGCAGGGTTGCAAGGTCTCCTACAGTTTTGGGGTGTGTTTCCTCTGCTCCTTTCTTCCTTGGAGTGATTGAGATAAGTAAGCTCAACCGATGGGTGGAAATATGTCAGCTCAAATTTTCCCGTAAAGCAAAAGATGACCCAGGAGGAAAGACAATGTGAAAGAACTCCTCAGATGTGGATGGTATCCATGAACACAGCCCTAGAAATTCACAGACCCAGGAGGTAGGAACACAAGCTAATGAGAGCAACTTCCTTTTACTGAGCTCTTATGCTGGAACGAGCCCATTACATCCTTACTGCAGCCATAGGAATCGGGTAATCTGGTTATTCTCCTTCTGCAGATGATGGAACTGAGGCTGGGGGAAATTAAGGGACTTGTGCAAAGTCACAGAGCTGGTAAGGGACAGTGATGGCATGTGATCCCAGGCTTGTTTGACTCCTAGACCAGGGACTTTCTTCTCTACCCCAGACTACAGTTTAAAGAAAAAGCAAAAATCTTGAACTTCAGCAAGCCTGGAGCAGAGACAGCTCAAGGTTATTTCTATTCATATTTCAGTGATTACCTCAGGTTGTGATTTTTATGATTTTTTTCTTGTATGTTCCTTTCAAATTGTTGTGACTTTGTAGCCTTCAACTTTTGTTTGCAGTTAGTATCTTTTAAACCTCACTAGTTGTTTTCTTTATAGTTGCCACAAGAAAAGTCTAGAAAAAATAAGGAAAGCTACTACTTATTGACCATTTACCTACTGCATGCTAGGCAGTTGACGTACGTGATAGCCAATCCTCATAACAACCCTTTTAATTCGGTACTATTAGTATTCATTTTTTTGACATAAGGAGGGACAGAGGTGCCAAGAGTTCTAGTGGGCATGCAAGGGTGTGCAGCTGGTAAGTGGCAACGGGGCATGCAAACCCTGGGCTTGCTCCCTCACTCCAAAGCTCATATTCTTTTTTTTTTTTTTTTAAAGATTTTTTATTTATTTATTTATTTGAGAGAGAGGATGAGAGGAGAGAGAGAGCACATGAGAGGGGGGAGGGTCAGAGGGAGAAGCAGACTCCCCGCCGAGCAGGGAGCCCGATGCCGGACTCGATCCAGGGACTCCAGGATCATGACCTGAGCCGAAGGCAGTCGCCCAACCAACTGAGCCACCCAGGCGCCCCCAAAGCTCATATTCTTAACCACATCATAAAATGAACTGTTTGTGTACTGTGCCACTTCAGAAGGGTTCGTGGTTTGCTTTTGGACAAACGAGGAGGATTAAGAGTATCATTGTGTGTTAGCCTTGGGGGAATGACTGGGCACAGTCTAATAGAGAGCATGGAACAATGCCTAGGGCCCATGTAAGAAAAACCTCTCAGACTAGAGTTGTCTCTTTCAGAACGGTGATCCTTGAACTGCTGATGCCACACTGAGTGGCATCTGGAACTAAGATGTATTACAAGGGAGTGATTTTTTGTTCTCTTTGACTTACCAGGCTGATGGAAGGTTTAGAATGAAATGTTGGAAGAGGTGTGGAGGTGTGAAGGGAGTGAGAAGTAGGGATGAGCTCAGTTCTGAAGGAGGGGGCGATAAGTACAGTCCCATCTCTTTGTCCTTGGGAGGTTGTCCAGGAGGAAATAAGTCACTGGAAAAGCTTCTGACAGGGCCCTTCCTTCTTTGCAGGAGCTACAAATTCTCCTTCCCAGGCTTTCCCTTTTTAGGTTCTTTAATGTATGCCCAGGGCATAAAAGGAAGGAATTTGCTGAAAGTTGACTCTAAATGTTGTAAAATGGTCAATAATGTAATAATGGTGATCCTATTAGCAGGCCTCAGAGTGGCCCTTTTCCACGTTGTCCCAAAGGATTGTCAGGTCTGGCACCAGCAAGAATTGCTGCCGAGGGAGGATTCTTGCCTAGAACTTTTTTGAGACCTGCCATCATCCAGTCTGCTCTTTGTTCCTCTTTGAGCCTGGCCTCATTTGGCCGTTCTCCCTCTGGTATGCCTCTAGCTAGAGTGCCAGCCAAGCCATTACCCTTCACACACCCCACCCGCAGACCGATACGCTTTCTCCCTGTACTTGGCTGCCAGGAAGAGGATTTACATCAGCATTGCTCAACTAAGAAATGCTCAGATCTGTAAAATTCCAATGGCTGCTCTCTGTTATAGTTTTGTTCTTTCATAGTGTTGATCCTTAACCTTTATGTTGAAGAATCTTCATGGAAGAGACTATACCTTTGGATGACTTGTCTTTGAGTCTTATGGTTTCATATAACACGTCTCAAAGTCTTTTAGTTGCCTGGGCTAGCCTGTCTCTCGTGTCATTAACCCACTATCAATAAAGACAGAGTCTGTTTAACAATAAAGCATATTCTGTTTTATTTGTGTATTCACTCTGATCAAAAGAGAGATGTTTACTATAAGTGGAGTTTTCTGTGGAGGTCCAAGCCAAACCACAACCTGACCATTTCTATAGTACTTTCTAAATTGTTGTACAAGTGGTAGTGTTATATAAAACAACCCACTGGGGAAACGTGAGTTTCTATTGCTACAAAACTATTTCTAACCTAACCTTCCTCCCACACATGTCACCCCACTGACCCCTCAATTATGGTGGTAGGCAGCAGTAGGAAAGCAAAAGTAACCCTAAAATTACCAACATTGAAATATAGTCTCTTACAACACTTCCAATACTCTTGGTTAACAACATTTTACTAAAAAGGAGTGTCTTTATACATAAGCTTATAATAGGTAGGTCCTGCAGTTGCATGAGTCAAGGGATAAAGTTTGAGTTCTCCTGAAGACTACTGGCCAAAAGATTAAAGATAACTAGTTTTAGAAGAGTGCTCTCAACCTTGGCTGTGCATTGGAATAACCTGAGAAGCTTCAGGAATACCCATTCCTAGGTCCCAACCCCAGAGATTTTGCTTTAGTTAATGTGGGGAACAGTTTGGTCATGGAGGTTTTTAAAAGCTCTTACAGTGATTCTAGTGCGTATCCAAGGTCTAGAATGATTAATCTAGAACCTTGCTATGCAAAGTATAGCCTGTGTACCCACAACATGGACATCACCTGGGAGTTATGCCTAAATTCAAACTCTTCCCCAGATCTACTGAATCAAAATCTTCATTTTAACAGGATCCACTGGTGATTCATGTGCCCATTAAGGGTTAAGCACTGCTCTAGAAGTGTGAGCTCTTGTAAAGCATCCCCTGGAAAGGACACTTTTGCATTGTTAACCAATCTGCCATTGACATTCTGGGTTTTCTAAAATAAGACATATAAACTCTATAACCTCAATTGCAGAGGGTGTGTCTACATCAGTCTAACCAAAATGAATTCTCTCACTTCAATAAAATGAGGAAAAGTGAAAGACAGCTTAGGAGCTAGCATTGTTTCTTTTTGGTCTGTCTTATAAGCTTGGATATCTCTGTTGGTAGTCTCCAAGGATTCATGGATAAGGAGAGAGGTGCCAAAAGACTAAATAAAACAATGATTTTTTTCCCCCCTACAAGGCAAGGAGAATCTACAAATGCTAGCCTGGTGAGTTTGACGTCGATCCCCAGCAAATTTCTAGAATGGATTATTAAGAAGATGATTTCTGAGCCCTTGGAAAGGGACTTACTAATCATGAAGAACCAGCATGGGTTCATTAAGAGCAAGTCATGCCAGACTAAGCTCATTTCCTTTTGGATGGGCTTACAAGAGGAAGCTGCAAAAATCACTTACCTGGGCTTTAGCAAGGATCTTGACAAACACTTCTCTGATGTTCTTTCAGACAAGGAAGAAAAATGGGGTAGGCTGATAGTATGGACAGTTGAATGTTTAACTCATTAAATGATCATATACAAAATGTATGCATTTAATAAATTGTTTCAAACCCAGAAAGACATGCACTTTCAACTTTAATGAGGATAAAGATAAGACATTGACCAAATTTGGGATTAAGGCCAAGTTTGGGGGGATATCTGTGTACACTGTACAATACAAAATAAGAATCCTCATTGTCGTCATCATTAGGCCTTATAGTGGCGTGATACTTTTCTAATTACAGAGCACTTTCACATAAGTTACTCAATTCATCCTCACCACAGCCCTGCAAAATTAGAATAGTGATTATCTCCATTATACAGATATGAAAACTGAGGCTCACAGATTCAGTAATTTGCCAAGGGGACAAATAGCTGTTAAGCCAAACATCCAAAAAGAAAAAAAAAAACAACACCCTTCTTACTCTAATGTAGTTGGGACAAATATGAAATTGTATGTTTCAGCTCTAAAATTAACTACAGAGTGAGGGCAAGGCTTAGAAATACTTCTCTAAAAGGCATGGGAGGGGTGCCTGGCTGGTTCAGTCCGTAAAGCATGTGACTCTTGATCCAGGGGGTTGTGAGTTCGAGCCCCACGTTGGGTGTAGAGATTAATTAAAAATAAAATCTAATGGTTCATCACCCCCTCTGATCCCCCCCTTCATTTTCCCCTTCCTTCTCTTAATGTCCTCCATGCTATTCCTTATATTCCACAAATAAGTGAAACCATATGATAATTGACTTTCTCTGCTTGAGTTATTTCATAGTATAATCTCCAGTCCCATCCATGTTGATGCAAAAGTTGGGTATTCATCCTTTCTGATGGCTGAGTAATATTCCATTGTATATATGGACCACATCTTCTTTATTCATTTGTCTGTTGAAGGGCATCTTCGCTCTTTCCATAGTTTGGCTATTGTGGACATTGCTGCTATGAACACTGGGATGCATATGGCCCTTCTTTTCACTATATCTGGGTCTTTGGGGTAAATACTCAATCGGAGGGGGAGACGAACCATGAGAGACTATGGACTCTGAGAAACAAACTGAGGGTTCTAGAGGGGAGTGGGGTGGGGGGATGGGTTAACCTGGTGATGGGTATTAAAGAGGGCATGTACTGCATGGAGCACTGGGTGTTATACGCAAACAATGAATCATGGAACACTACATCAAAAACTAATGATGTATGGTGATTAACATAACATAATAAAATAAAATCTTAAAAAAATAAATAAAAGGCATGAGAGTTTTGGTTAGCATCAAGTTTTGTATTAGCTCATAGTGTTATGTGGTTGCTATATATGCTATTGAGATTTCAGGGCTATATTAATGGAAGTATAGTGTCCATCACATTGGAGGTGATTTCTTTGTATTTAAAGTTGGTCAGAGCATCTCTAAGGTATTGTTTTACTCTGGTTGCAACATTTGAAGAAATGTTTTACTTGGAAAAGCAAAGACTTAAGGAAGGATTTTGTGTTAAACATTTTCTGTGGGTCAATGGGTACAAAAGCTGAAAGAAGGCAGCTTTCAGAACATTAAAAGAATTTCCTCACCATTACAGTTACCTGATAATTGAAGGGACAACCACTCCTTAAGACTCCCCCACCCTACACTGCCTGCACCCCTCTTCCAGAAAGTTTCAAGCACAGGTTGGTCAGCCATTTGTTTGGTATGTTGTAGAAAGTTTGTGCATTTTATCATCTCTGATGGCCTTGACAATTCAAATATTCTTCAAGTCTAGGATTCCTTCACCGTGTCCAGATGCATATGATCAGGTCTAACTTTAGGACAGCAATTGACGGACTCCCCAGGATTGACTGCTGCGTTAAAATGGTACAATTGCTTGGGTAATGATCTTGCAAAATAAGGGAACTTTGGCTAATTTTGAAAAGTTTCTTATGACATGCCACCCTTTACAGGATTTGTCTCAAGCTCAAAATTAATTCTAGCCCCTGAGATACATTTTGCTAGCCTGTGATATTATATGGATCATCCTTGGGCCTTTAACATATGGTGCCAAAGATGGCCTTCTGAAGTAAGAAGGGATTTCCTCATTAAAAGTCATCCTCGATGGGCCAATAAGTTGTGTGAATGGCTTCAATTTCTCCATACGCCCTTACCATGCCCAGTTTAAAACATGACTCTAGCCAGGATCCTATAGACTTAATTTACCATAGTCTGATATAATGGTGTGTGATCTAGGGGCCACAGTTTGGGGTGGTGAGGGGGCTGAGGGAACATCCTTCTTCTCCTGGCCTCTACTAACATGCCACCACCAGCTAAGTGGGCTTTTTTTTTTTTTTCAGGTATTAACCGAGAATGGGGATCATTTAATCACATTGGGTCCCTCCTTAAGGAGGGGGCTTGAAAAATTTGGTCTACATAAGAGCAGTGTCATGGAGTTCTGGGAGGGAAGGGGAGAGATCAAGACTAAGTTTGGGGACGTGAGCAAGTCTTCCTTCTTACTAAGCCTGGAGACCAGCTTTCATCGATAGGAAAGGGAAACAGAAAAGAGGGAGGCCCAACTGGATTTCAACAGGAGGGCCGTGGGTTTAGTACTGGGCAGTGGATGGTGAGCTAGACTGAGGCACCTCCTTCCCTTGAGAGTGCAAGGTCAGGATCTCAGAATAGCCTGAGACAGCATAGCTTAGTGGTTATAAACACAAACTCTGGAGCCAGACTGCCTGGGTCCAAAGCCCGTCCCCAACACTTGTTGGCTGTGTCACCTAGACAGGTTGCTTAATCTCTATGTGGCTCTGTTTCCTTCTTTGTAGAAAATGTGAATAATGATAGTACCTATCTCATAAATTTATTGTAAAGATTAAGATGCCTAGTAAATATAAAGCTCTAGAACAGAGCCCAAGAAATACCAAGTGAATATGAGTGTCAGCTCAGTAACATGAATAAAAAGTAGGGTGTAAAGGTGGCCAATTTAATAAATATTTAATGTGCACCTACTATGTTCCAGATACTGTGCTACCCAAGATTTAGCATGGGAGGATCTGGCTTTGGAATCAGGCAAAATTGTATTCTAATTCCAGCTCTGCCCTTGGCTATGAGCTGGGTGGCCTTGGGCATATTACATAACCTGCTCAAGCCTCTGTTTCCTCATGTGTAAAATGTGGATAATAATAAGCACGGGGCCACACAGAATTGCTGTTAGGAGTAAATGAGGTAGGTAGTGGCTATATGCATAGCATATTGAAGGAGGCTCACTAAGTGGTAATATATGATGTCTGTAAGGTGGGGCCTGTCTGATGAAACGTTAACAGGAATAAATGTCAGGTCTCATATCTGAGTAAAAACTCAGTTGCAAAATAGTACAACACTTGCACAAGTAAAGAACAGGAGAGGATTGAACTGGGAAGAAGATCTGCGTGAAAAAGATCTGTGGATTTTAGTTGACCACAAGTTTCCTATGCGCCAACAGAGTGATCTGGCCGCCCAAGGACTAATATAATTTTAGATGGCATTAATAGAAATGGTGAGTTGAGATCCTGGAAAATGATCGTTTCACTGTCCTGTGTGCTCTGTGCAGTCAGGTCACTTCAGATGTACAAGATTGCATTTTGCTCACAGTATTTCTAGATAGACAATGACAAACTCATTGACAAACTGTCCAGAAGTGGTGACCTGGCTTGGGAGGCATTGGAAAACTCTTTCTTGAGGATGAGATTAAAATAACCCAGGGAGGGAAACACTAAAGCAATATTTGAAACAGTTCTTTCTTCTAATGAAAATGTTTACAGAACACACCCCACATCCAATCTGTCAGCAAATTCTGTTCACTCTTTTCTCAGATTATATCAATAATCCAACCATTTCTCATCACCTCTCTGCTACTGTGCTGACCTAAGCCCCCACTTGCCCGATTATTACAATAGCCTCCTAGCAGATCTCTCTGCTTCCACCCTCACCCCTCAGTCTACTCTCCATGCAGAAGGCTAACCAGTCCTTTGGAAATGTGAGTCTAATCATGTCACTCCAGTGACTTCCTATTTTATTCATGGTGTAAGTCAAAGTCCTTACAAAGACCTGCAAAAGTCTTGCTTGGCCTGGCTCCCACCACCTCTCTGACATCATCTCCTGCTCTCCCCCTTACTTACTCAGCTCCAGTCACTAGAGTCTAGTCACAGTTCCTCCAACTAGCCAGGCATTTTCCTGTCTCAGGGCTGTTGCATTTGCTGCTCTCCCTGACAAGAACCTGCTTTACCTAAATATCTGCGTGCCTTGCTCCTCATGTCCTTCAAACCGTAAGTCAAATGTTATCATCTTGGTGAGGTATTCTCAGCCACCCTTTTTATTTTATTTATTTATTTTAAATTTTTATTTATTTGTCAGAGAGAGAGAGAGAAGAGAGAGCACAAGCAGGAGGAGCTCCAGGCAGAGGGAGAAACAGGCTCTCTGTTGAGCAAAGAGCCCGATGTGGGACTCGATCCCAGGACTCTGGGATCATGACCTGAGCTGAAGGCAGACGCTCAACCAGCTGAGCCACCCAGGTGCCCCTCAGCTACCCTTTTTAAATTGCAACAATTTCCCCACCGGACACACACTTATGTATTTCCTTTCTCTGTTTTATTTTTCATCACATCATTTAATAGTTGTTTAATATTCTATAGCATATTCTTCTATACAGTAATAGATAAAATATGTAAAAGAGTTGCTATGGTTGAACCTGGCGGGAGTTGGGTGGGCATGAACTCTACCCCCTCCAAAGCCTGGGTAACTGAGTTAACTACATAGAGATACATTTGCAAATGAATGTTGGCCAAACCTTGGAAACACCACTAGTGAGATATTCTGAACTCAGGGAGGCCAACTCGTATTTTCTGGGCGTTGTAAGACTATTATGTGTAAGAAGTAGATTCCGTCTGGGTTGCAACTTGAGGCAGAACTAGAGCCAGTGAATACAAAGGGAATGTACAAAGGCAGACATGGGATAAATCAATTTGAAATTCTCCAGTTTTGTCATGAAGTGGTGAGTTCCCCATCCCTGAAGGTGTACAGAAAGAGGCTGTAAACTGCTGTGAAAGAGATTGTATACTGGGTTGGGGATTGGACCATGCACCACCTTGACAATTTTTGTAGCTGTGAGATGCTGGGACCAAAGGTGTGTGAGCTCAAGGATTAGGGGTAATTTACATTTGTTTTTTAAACATGGGGAGAGGATCTTTGGCCTGTGTTCCTGGAGTCCCAGAGACAAATTCTGCTCCTAGAGGTCCATTCCACCCTAATTGAGATTCCATTTCCCAGAAATTACCCGATGCTAGGCTGATGATTAGAGGCCAGCCAGGGGTAAAGGGACTGATTCCCATGGCAACCAGGTTGAAAAAAGTGCCATGTGGAGCATTGTCAGCAACAAGCTAAGGTTGCATTATAAATAGATGTTTAATTCATTGAGATAGTTTGTGACGACTTCTGCATTATAAATAGATATTTAATTCATTGAGATAGTTCTGACAGCGAGTAGGAAAGTTAAATCCCAAAGCCACTCTTTGTCTTTAAGTATTTCACAGTTAATTGACAACTACTTTTTTCCCCTTCTAAAACATGTAGAGCTTGGTTCTCTAAGTGAAAGAATGGTATATGCAAGTGTTTTTAGAAAACCAACTAACAGTCCAGTGTCACAATATTTCTCACTATTTGTTTCTCATTGAAAGGTTTATCAAAATTTTATCTGATTCCATGAGCACCTGTATTTAAATCTTTTTCACATAGGAGACCCCAGGTTCAATGTCTGGATTTCATATGAGTCTTTTTTTCTGTCATTTTTGCCTCATCTTCTTCCTGCTTTTCTAACTCAGAGGCTTCTCTAGATTTCAGACCTTGGCCCTCTGCTCTTTTCTTTCCATTTCTCTTTCCCTTGGTTAACAGCTAAAGTAATCACTTGTTAACTTGCACAGCCCTGCCCCTAGCCTTAATAATACACTTTGAAACACCTGACGATTGGAAAACAAAATCAGACCTGAGCAAAGGACTTCTATCCTAAAACCAAGGACCAAAAACAAGCCTCCCTTTAGTGTTCAAAATGTACAGCTTGATTGAGAGTTAGGGATTAAGAGTTTGAAGGCAGAGAGTAGTGCTCAGCAGAAAGCAACAATTAGGTTTTGCTAAATTCAAGTGTAAAAGCACTTTTGAAATGTAATTTTTAGAAACACCATAAGAAATTAATATAAGGGACTAACAGAATCTCATCAAATGGAAATCAGAGTGAAACTTTGTACTTCTACATTCCAAAGAGCTTAATACAAATTAATCTATAGTATTCCGTGTTTCATTCTGTAAGGATTAAGGGAAATGGGATGCATTTTTTTCCATTAAGTTGCTGGATAAATAAGCTCCTTAATGTAAAATTTTATTTTATTTTATAATAAAATTTTATTATAATCTGGAATAAACTCACTGTGTGCAGCACCCTTGTGCATTGCTCTACTGAACAGTGTTATCTTAGAATTAAACAGTGTTGGGAAGTAAGGAACTTTTGGGTTCAGGTCTGAGGAATCATGACCTCCTCTAGGACCTGTAGGTCAATTCTTCTGAGGTCTTGGACACGTTCGAGGAACTAGGTAAGTCCCCTTCCCTAATCCAATCTCCCTGATGTATACTGAATTCCCACCCATGGAGCAAATGGCATGCTGATCCGGGAAGGAAGATCAGGGGCTCAGAATGCAAGCTGGTCTCCATCTGGAGTCCTGGGAGCAGCCCCCCCCGACCCTTCCCACTCCAAACCAACCACCTCAACCACCTCACTTGCTTACCCACTCTCTGAGATCCCACTACCAGAGGCCCATTCCTTTGGGAAAACAAAACTCTTTTCAGTGAATGGCAAAGTATTCAGCTTTTATCAATCATTTACACTTGAGTGAATTAATGTACACTCATGATTGTTAGGTAAGGGCCACAAAGCACACTTCATCAATTTCAAAGTTCTGCAGAGGGCTAATCCTAATGTTTGAAAGCAGGCATACTATGGACCTAGAAGTAACATGGTGAAAGGGATATACTTTTTTATTTTATTTTATTTTATTTTATTTTATTTTATTTACTTTATTTAAGTTCAATTAGCCAACATATATACATCATTAGTTTTTGGTTAGTGTTCAATGATATACTTTCAATGTTTGTCCTCCTTGGGCTGAACTCGGAGGAAACACTGCCACCCATCCATCCATCCATTCAATAGTGAGATTGAAGGACAAAAGGACATTCTACTCACTGAACCATGTCTCAAACCAAATTGGGAAGTACTCTTCCGGAGCCTTCCCTCCTCCCCCACTCCATCCTTAAGCTCTTTCCTTTGTGCTAGCAGCCCCATGCTCTCTTATTCTGCCATAGAGGTCAGCTCCAATACACAATTTCTAAGCTGTAAGTGGACAACAGACCTGTGGAGAAACCACTGCCATAGTTTTTGCAGTTAAATAGTGAATACTCTTTTTATTCAGAATACATTTTTAACAGAATTTCATGCACCAGTAAATCAGTACAGTGAGGAGTTACAGGGGTGGGGAATCTCTCTTCAGGAAACATCTCACCCTGGTAGAGCTCTCAACTCCCAGAATCCCCTTAACCCAGCTCAGATGATTAGTGGCCAAGGAGCAGTAGATGGGGTTGACTCCCAGTATAACCAATAGGATTTGCAGGTCTCTGAGGATAAAAGAGAGGAGAGGAAAGCTCTTGTAAAGGAGGAGACTATTATATTGGGACTGGCAGTTCCACTGAGGTTCCCTGAGAGACTGATGAGGGAGAGCTGGTGTTGGCGCCTGGTTCTCCTTCTTGATTACACTCTTCAAGGGCTACGGTCTGGTCTCTTCCATCTGTCTCTGAGTCCCTGTGTGGAGAAAAAGACATGACTAAGGGAGGATCCAAAACTATCAATCTGAAAACAGGTTGTGTTACGGGGCTCAGATATTCGAGGAGCATTCAGACAATTTTTTTTCCACCAGCCCTGGGTTTATAGAAGGAGGCTGACATGAGGCATTTACCTGGTTCGGAGTCGAGGCCACTTCTTCCATTCTATGGCTAGCACCACCCCCAAAGCTACAACTACCACCACAATCAGACTACTTCGGACAATGTTCCCCACAGTGCACTCCTGAGCGGCAGGCCCTGTGATGACAAAAGAGTAGACACCAAGGCTATGGAGTTAGCACATGTACGTTCCCCTGATCTCTTGTTCCCTCATTTGGCCTCCTTCAGGGTTCACTTGTGAGCCATGTTGAGAATGCAGAGGGGTTGGTCAGAGCCAGTGCTTATGCTGAGGAGAAGCTGCCCTCCTTTTGGGGGTGGAAGAGGCCTTGAAAGTAGAGGCCTGCTCATATCTGTGGGTGGATCTGAGGTCCACCTCCTCACCATCCCTAGGAGAAAGATGACCACACTTGAGGTCTCTGACTCCAAATCCTCCCACCTCCATCTTTGGTGGTCTCCATCCAGACTATCTCTGGGATCCCAGGTGGGTCATTCCAGAACCATAGAGGGATTATCCTCTCACCTGCTGCCCCCACCAGCTCCAGGGCATTGCTAGGCTCTGACCAGATGTCAGGATAGGCCTGGAGGCGGTAGCTGCAGCTGTAGTTGCCAATGCCTTTTCCTTCTATGTTGTTGATGATGAAGTCCCCATCCTCTGAGAACTGCTGAGGTGCTTCTTCTCCGTCATGTTCTAAGACAAATTCAACACCTGGCAGGGGTCCTCGGCACTGAAGGGTGATGTCCTTCCCTAGCTTGAACACGGTGCTGGGCCAGGCTGACAGAGAGGGCTTAGGGGGCTTATCTGCAACCAGCCAGGACAACCAACCAGAGTTAGAAGCGGTCCTGAATCCCCTTAGGGCTAATTACTTCAAAACTACAAAGTATAGACTATTACTGAGGTCTCCAGGACCTTACCAGTCACCCAGATCTCCAGGAAGTCACTGCGATTGGAAGCCGCAAAGGGAGCAGAGTCCAAATAATAAACACAGCTATAGACCCCAGAATCGTCACCTCTCACCGCTGGCATCCAGAAGTCAGCCCTGTACCCGCTTGGGCTCTGTTGCTCCAAAGGCTCTTGAGTGCCCTCCTTCAACAGGACAAATGTTGAGTCTGGCAGTTCCCCTTGGCATCGAAAAGTCATATTTTCTCCAGGGGCCACAATGGGTCCAGGCTGGGCTAAGAGGCTGGGTTTAGGGAGCAAACCTAGAAGAAATTAACTCCTGGTCAGAGAGAGGAGGCCACTTTCCAGTGTGCTACCCCTAGAGTCTGTTCAATAAAGAGGAAAGACTATTGCTTGCCTCTCCTTGAGCTCTTTGAAAACTATTTCCATGAACCCTCTCACAGTCCATTCTCTCCTCTCTCCTCTCCCATGCCTGCTCCAGAGCACCTTCCCATTACCTGTGACTATGAGTTCCAAAGTGTTGCTAGGCTGTATCTTGATAGGGCTGGTCCAGTCAGGGTGGTAGCAGCAGCTGTAACGCCCTATGTTAGCACCAGATATGTTGGTGATGGGGAATGCCCCGTCATTACTGGTGGATCCCCAGAGCTGCACTGAAGGGGCTTCTCTTTCTTTGTGTAGAATATACCCTACTCCATGGACTGGCCCCTGGCACCAGAGAGTAACATTCTGCCCCATAGGAACCACAGAACTGGGCTCAGCAAACAACCATGGCTTGGGAAATGTGTCTAGAAAGAGATCAAAGATGTAGTGAGTGTAGATACTTATCACTCGCTGCATTAACCCTTTATCTTTCTCCTTCTGGATACAATAGTTCCCCCCTCCATGGTCTGGCCTAGCCTTCTACCCTCCCTAACCCCTACTCTAGTTGTCTCTGTCCCAGTCTCATATCTTGTCTGTTCTTTTTTTCCATATCATTAATTACTTTATTTTTTTCTTTCTCAAATTTTTATTTAAATTCTAGTTAGTTAACATATAGTATAATATTGGTTTCAGGAGTAGAGTTTATGATTCATCACTTACCTATGGCACCCAGTGCTCATCATAAGAGGTGCCCTCCTTAATGCCCATCACCCATTTACCCCATCCCCAACCCACCTCCCTCCATCAACCCTCAGTTTGTTCTCTATCCTTAAGAGTCTCTTATGGTTTGCTTCCCTCTCTTTTTTTTTTTTTTCCTTCCCATATGTTCATCTGTTTTATTTCTTAAATATATCTTGTCTGTTCTTACCAGTCACCCAAATCATAATGGGCTTGCTGAGATGTGATCCCCTATTTGACATGGCTGTCTCGTAGTAGACACAACTGTAGTTCCCAGAGTCCTCTGCTCCAACACTGTGGAGGAGGAAGTCAGCTGAGTTCCCGGAGGTGCTCTGGAACTGTAAGGGAACCTGGGTTCCCTCCTGCAAGAGGGCAAACCTCATGCCCTGGAAAGCCCCTTGGCAGCGCAGGGTCACATTCTTCCCAGGAAGCACCACAGGACCCGGCTGTGCCAGAAGAGTGGGTTTGGGGTAGAATTCTGAAATTCAAGAGACCACAACATGAGAGAAGCCTGCCCCCCACTTTCTGCAGATTGCTTTTTTAGCATTATTGGAAGAAACAGTATGTGTTTATCTAGCAAATTAGAAAATACAGAACAAACCTAAGAAAATACAATTCTACCATTCAAAGATAACCACTCTTTATACATGTCTCTATATCTCTTTTTCATTTTTTTCTCTATGTGTCCATGTTATTGTAGCTGTAACTATTTGCATAATTGGGATCCTACTGTATGCACAGTTGTGTAGTTTAATATTTTTCACTTAACTTTATGTAGTAAACATTTTTCTATGACGTTAATCAGCCTTTGAAAACTATCATTTGTAATGGCTGCATAATATGCAACTGTCATTTCAAGGTCTTTGCCCATTCTCTGAGGGCCATCCAGCCCACCAATCTCTGACAGCTCAGCTAAAGAAAAAGTGAACATTGAGCCTAAAGCTCAAGGCCAAGCCACAAAAAGATTTTAGAAATAGGGCATGTGAGCTGGCATTGGGGATTGGACACCCCCATCTGCCTCATTTCTTCCCCTAGACGTGAATTACTTGCCTCTCCCCTCTCCTTTGTCTCTTCTCCCTGTATTAGTAATAATAGAATCTGCTGCCTTTCATGGACTATTTACCATGTACCAGGCACTTTCCTAAGCACTTTCTTGATGATTTTATTTATGTATGTATGTATGTAGGCTCCACACCCAGTGTTGGGCTTGAACTCATGACCCTGAGATCAAGAGTCCTGTGCTCTACCCTGGTGACTTTTAGAAGGAGCACTTTTCCTCTCCCACTGACAGCCCTCCCACCCATTGTCCCAGGGTCAATCCTGCCTCCATCTGTGTTTCCCCACTCCTGACCTGTTACCACGAGCTCCACATGGTCGCTGGGCTCAGACCAGATAGCAAAGTCATAATAGCGGCAGCTGTAATTCCCTCCATCACCAGTGCCCACTGAAATGATCAGAAAGTGAGCCGCACTGGCCCCTGGACTTGCCCAAGACCTGTCACTGGATGCTATTTCACTTCCATCCTTGTAAAGAATAAAGCTCATGTGCTGCTGGGGAGTGGAGCAATTGAAAGTCACTCGGGCACCAGGAGTGACCACAGGGCTGGCCCATGTCTTGAAGAAGGGCTTGGGGTACATTTCTAGAAGGCAGAAAACAAAAACATGACACAAAACCAAATTAAGAAAAAAAAATAGCTAATATAGCAAATGTTGGTTTCTGGAAGCTGCTTTGTTTTCTATAGCATTACATTCAGAAGTAGGTGCATTTAAAAATCAAGGCAAATCCACTTTGCAGATGGACTTCTCCCAGGGATTCCCGTCCCCCCCCCACCACCCCTCACCTCCTCCAGCTGAATCCTGCCTGTCATCAGGGTAGGCAATGAAGGCTAGCTAAAAGAGTGAACTGTCATTAGGGCTCTGCTGGTCCCCTGAGGCTCAGTTTGCCCATTTGGGCAAGAAGGGGAAATGGTACCTGCTCCACCTCCCTGGAATATTTGGCCTATATCTAAATGAGATAATTGATATGAAAATAATTAGAAAAATTAAATCACCCTCCACAAACCCCAGCTATTAATAACAATTATGGCTATTAATATCGTGCAGCCAGAGGCCCTGGCACTCCCAGCGCCACGCCTGCCTGGCTCTAAGATTGGACACAGGCTCCTAGGACCAGCAGCAAAGTTTGCTGTGGGGAGAGGAGTGTCTGACCCAGAGCTTTGCCTCCCCCCTCCTCCCTCACACACTCTTTTCAGCTCTACCTTTTATGACAAGCTCTAGGGGCTCACTGGGCTCAGACCACTTGAAGGGGCGCTTTTCAGTGTGAGTACGGCAGCTATAATTGCCTTCGTCTTTATCCTCCATTCTTTGGATTGTAAAGAAGGCTTCTCTCCCAACGGCACCAAGTTGCTGGACAGGTTCCTGCACTCCCTCCTTATACAGAACAAACTCCATGCCCGCCAGCCATCCTTTGCACCGGATTTGCAATTTCTGGCCCCGGACTGGGGGGGAAGCAGACATGACAGGTTTGGGGAGGATGTCTGGAAAACAAAATGGGGTGGAAAAGGAGGCTGAAGTTTGGAGGTACCCAGATGGGACACTTGGAGTCACTCTGTCAGCAAAAAAAGAAATTCATCCTGGACTGGCCTTTGGCTCTTCTTATCAGTCTCCTTTCACTCTCTTCCCCACCCCCCTCCCCCATTTCAGGGCCCCTCCTCTCCTACTTGCAGCACAAGCCCCTTGGGCTCCAGGTCGCTGTGCATTCCACCCCCTTAGGAACAGTGTTGGAGTCACAGGGCACTGAGGGTCACCCCGGGAGGAACCTCTACCTTTTCTTACCTGTCCCCACCAGCTCAAGTGCCTCACTGGGCTCCGACACAGCCATCTCTTCCCAGGAATGGCAGTGGTAACTCCCGGTGTGGCTCTGGGTCAGGGCTCCAAGGGGGAAGGCAGCCCGGACCTGCTCTGAGGCCGGGCGAGTTGCAATCCACCCGGTCCCATCCTTCAGCAACACAAACTCCTTAGTTGAGCCAGAAGGGCTTCTGCACCAGAGGGTTAAGTTCTTCCACGGGGCAAGAGGGAAGTTGGTCTCTGCCCACAGCTCAGGCTTAGGGGTTGGCATGATTACTTCTAGAAACAGCAGAGTTAATGAAGCCATCTTCCCTCCTCCCTCCCCTCCCCCTTTCTTTGCCCTTGAACCCCCTCCCCAGATCACAGTGCCCAACTCCCCTTTCAACACAAACCCAAACTCTTTCCTTCCTTCCTTCTGCAGGTGCTGGGGAAAGGGGAAGATTATGTCTCAGCTGAGCCTCAGGAAAGTGCAGAGGCTTGGGGGAAATTTTACAGGCAGAAAAGCAGAGTTGGAGGCTGAATTTTGCCAGCAGCTTTAGCAAGTGCCCCTTCCTGGCTGTCCTTCCCTCCCAACCAGTCACTCCCTGGCCACTGACATTGACACTCTGTAGTTATTTCAGATCTCCAGGAAGGAATGTCCCAGTCTGGAACAGGAAAAACTCACCAGTCTCTTCTGTCAATACCCCACTGCACAGTCCTGCAAAAGAAATTGCTGCCAGAGCTCTGCCCCCTCCCCCACGGGACTTCACCCGGCCTTCTGCCCAGACCCCTTCCCCACCCCCTTGTACTCACCACAGCAGAGAAGGGCCGTGACTATGAAGAGCATGGTGACCCCTTGAGCTGTTCCCAGCAACCAGGCTTCTCTAGTGAGACCAGAAAAGAGATGAGAGGAGCTGCTGGGGTTAGGGGGAGGGCGGAGAGAAGGGGGCGGCAATTTATGTCATTGGCTTACTCACCACCCAATAGGGATTGGATTTGGGCAGGATAATGGGATATAATCTTTTCTGACATCGATGACTTTTCTTTTTGAGGGCCTCACCACCTACAAACCCCTTGCTCTCTCATGACCCACGTGCCCACCCCACCCCCTTCCCCTCTCCTCAGCCTATATCAGATGTCAGCTCCCTATGTCCCCTGATTAGGCTGTTGCTGGAATTGAGTTGTCAGATGTGAAAATGCTTTTGTAATTCCAGCTCTCAGAACCTCTGGAGCTCAGAGTGATCGGCAGCTCTAGGTGGCGGGTGTGGGGGTGGAGGGAAAAATCTTGGGTGTTTCTCCGTCATCAAGTTTAAGTTTGGAAGCAGTTTTTATTATGGCAGTATTGGTCCTCAGACCGACCTGCCTCACCTGCTTTTGTTATGGAAGGGTTGCCTAGGCAGCCACAGTGAATTACCCAAAGATTGTCAGTGCTGAGCTAAGCTTGTCAGAGAGTGGGATCTCTCTACCCCCACCCAGATTATGACTAGCAATGTGCAGCAGCTTTGGGTTATGGGTCCTGTAGAATTAGATGATATTAAGCCATAATCCATTTGGCAATTTGTACTTAGAAAACACTGACCCTCCTTCCTGGTCAGGAAAACATGCTTTTCAAGCTGCTTTCTCTGAAATCTGCTTCCAGAGCTCGTTCTTTGATGCAATGGTCTTGAGCTGAGGTGGGGCACTTGAAGCTACATTTTTTTCTAACCCCTGGCTTGGAGGTTACCCCAAGGTGCAGGACTCAGGATCGATTCTGAGGACAACTAGGCCTGGCCCCCCACTGAGACTTTTTGAAAACTCAAAGGGTGGTGGTTTTTGCAGAAGATTTAAGGTGCTCCCTTCTAATTACCCAAGCACTCTGTCCCTCAGATCCTGGTGGAAAACACAGACATACACAATCATAGTCATCATCCATCATGTATTGAATACTCCCAGACACACAAAGGCCCATGATCATGGTGAGGGGGCTACAGCCAAGAGCAGAAGTTTGGGGGTAGTAGGTAAGGCCTTCAGGGGCTGAGGCCCCCACCAACATAGTAGCTGTCATTTCCCTTCCTGTTGTCAGGCAGAATCGCCTGAGCACAGGCCATGGGGATCAGGGAAAAAGGAGGATGGCCCAGGGGACACCAAAGGATCAAAGGAAATGGTAGGTTTGGTTTGCCATTTTGTGGTTCAGAGGAAGCAGTTTGATTTCCTGGCCCAATCCACTGCCTCATCAGATGCCCATCCAAGTTAAGATTATATTCTCAGGATGCTCTGCACAGATGGTTGGAGGCCAGAGCAGCAGAGAGATTGGTTTCTATGGAGACTAGGATGGACCATGAGGCTCTCTAGCCCTTGAAAGCTAGGGGTTAGGGTGAAAAGTTGGGATGGGAGTTGGATTATACCCAGGGAGATAGGACAGCTTGGCTTCTTACAAGAGAAAAAGTTCAGACTAAGTTCATTTGGGAGACTTCAGTCATCTCTGAGTGGCCAGGTGGTTTGGGAGGGAGATTTGGGCATTCTCCTGGGTGGGGGTGGGGGGACAGGGAATCAGTGAATGAGGTTCTGATTGCTTCCCCTTCTGAGAATGTTTCTCTACCCTCTGGCTTGGATGCTGACTTCTCTGTGAGGTGAAAGAGAAACAGCTGGGATGAGAAAGTCTTGTTTCTTAAACCCAGAAGGTGGGGGATACAAAGGGTGTGACCCTGTGGCTTATCTCAACTGGGGTATGACCCATTTCTGAGTCTCTGGGGAGCCTGGACTTAGCTAGATTGAAGGACAGGGGGCTAGGACAAGACAGTTACCTGATTCTGAGTCTCCGACACTTCCACCTTATCCACAGCACTACCAACAGCAAGGCAACAAGCTGCATGATTAAGGACAACCTGATAGCTTCATTCAGAATGTAATTCCAGGTGAGAAAGCCTGTGGCCAGAGAAGACCAGAAGCAGGAGCCTTGATAGGGAAAGGGGGAGGTGAAGACATTCGGGGTTGGGGTGGGGAGGAGGGAGGAGGAGTTGGTTACTGAAGGTGAAGGGAAGCTGAGACAGAAGTGGCCTTATTTTCCATGAAGAATGGGAGCTTTGAAAGTATCCTGCTCATTGCCTTTGAGTGATTCTGAAACCACCCCAGGGGAAGTATGCCCAAACCCAAGGGCCCTGATTTACATGCCCCTTACTCCCCTTTCCATTGTTTTCTGGGCACTGCTTCGGGATCCCATGGGTATCATGACCAAAGCCATGGAGGGGCAACCCTACGAAGAGTTGTCCTCTCACCTGCTGGCCCCATCAGCTTCAGAGGCTCACTGCGATCTGACCAGATGTTGGGGTGTGCCTCTATGCGATAGCGGCAACTGTAGGTCCCTTTGCCTTTTCCTTCAGCATTACTGATGATGAAGTCTCCATCCACTGAGAATTTTTGGAATGTTGCTCTTTCTTCCCATTCCAGAGAAAATTTAAGTACTGGATGAGGTACTCGGCACTGAAGGGTAATGGCCTTTCCTAGCTTGAACATGGTGCTGGGCCAGGCCGACAGGGAGGGTTTGGGGAGCTTATCTGCAACCAATCCAGAAACCAGTGTTAGAATAAGTGACCTTGAACTCAGTACCCCTTCCCCCAACAAGTTTCTCGGCTTCTTATGTGATCTTTCCTGTCTTTCCACTTCCACTAGATCAGTGGTCTCAAAATTTGACTGTTCTTTAGAACCTCTTGGCCCACTCCTCAGTATTCTCAAGATTCTTGTGTTTCTACCTTCTATCACAAAGACCTCATACCTGTAAGTTTCCCCTGGCCAGAAGGAAAATAACATTTCCCGGGGTCACAATGGGGCTAGGCCATGCCAAGAGGCAGGGCTTGAGTAACAATCTTGGGAGAGAAAGTATGCAAAGTTTTTGGAGAAAATTCTGCACCACCTTCCTAGCATATTTTTCCTCAGCTCATAACTCCAAGAGGGTACAGGGCTGCTAGCTCCTTCTTAGAATACTGTAATGATGATAAAAACAAACATTTGTTAGCACTCGCCTACAACTACGAGCTCCACGGTGTTGTGTGATGTCATCCTGATGGAGGTCTTCCAGAAGAGGAGATAGTGGCAGCTATAGATGCCAGCATCACTATAGGTCACATTGTTGAGGAAGAATGACTCATTGTCATCAGTGCTGGTGGTATCCAAGAGCTGAAGTGGTTTGTCTTCTCCTTTCTTATAGAGTGCAAGTCCCACTCCATTCACTGGCCCTGGACACCACAGGCTCATGTTCTGACCCATCTGGACCACAGAAATGGGCTGAGCAAGTAGCCAGGTCTTGGGAAAAGTGTCTAGGATGAGACCCAAAATATAAAGGGCTAGTGGTCTGACTCCCCTCTCACCACTAAGGGTTCTCTTCCTTCAGTCCACCCTTGGAAAATCCCATCCTATGCCCAGTTGTACAAATTCTGTTCCCTTTCCCACTGTTAGCCCTCGCTGCATGATCAGGCTCTCCAGGCAGCCCAGAGGGAGTTGTATATCCTTAGCCCCTAACGTAGGTCCCCTGGCATTCCCCTTTCTTACCGGTCACCCAGATTTTCAGGATATCACTAAGGAGTGAACCCCTGTATGACCCATCATAGTAAAAACAGAGGTAATGTCCAGCATCCTGGATTTTCAAAGCCCGGAAGAAGAAAAATGCCTCATTTTTTATTGGCCTCTTGTGGTAAAAGGATTTCTCCAAGTCTTCAAGCCTTATTAGAGCAAAGGTCATTCCATAGATTGGCCCCTGACACCTGAGGTTCATGCTTTCCCCAGGTGCCATAATGGGCCCAGGATACGCTGTCAGAGTTGGTTTGGGATAGAGTCCTAGAAAGGGAAGAGACCCTGAATTAGAGATAGGATGATTCTTCCCTATTATCTTTTAGTTTTATTTTCCTAGTTTTTTCTTTTCTTTCTTTTTTTTTTTTAAAGATTTTATTTATTTATTTGACAGAGAGAGAGAGAGAGAGAGCACAGGTAGGCAGAACAGCAGGCAGAGGGAGAGGGAGAGGGAGAAGCAGACTCCCCGCTGAGCAAGGAGCCCGATGTGGGGCTCGATCCCAGGACCCTGGGATCATGACCTGAGCCGAAGGCAGACACTTAACGACTGAGCCACCCAGGCACCCCTTTCCTAGTTTTTTCTAAAGACAAGGAGTGGTAGCTGAAGTTTAGCCTTTACTCCCTCTCCCTTCCTTAAATCTTGGCCTCTTCTAGTAGATAATCAAGGCCATGTCCTCCCCTCTCACCAGACTTTATCAGCTCCACTGAGCTCTAACTATGTATAGGGCTGTGTCTCAGTGGAATATCTACATCTGTAATTGCTTGTATCTTTAGGTTCCTGAAATGCCAAATGTACTTCTTCCAACCACCCAAGAAACCAAGCTTCTGAAAATGACTTTGATTTCATCTTTGTAGAGCATGAATACTACTGCAGAAATAAAAATGCCCTTTGAACACATTAAGCCCACATAAGACCTTACTTCCAACATGAGATAGGAAGAAGCCAAGGAGGGATTGGCCAATAAGTCTTTGACCCAAAGAAATCTCTGTTAATGGGGCCACACCTTCTTTTCCATGTATTGTTCCCACAAGGGGATCATACTACAAAATAGAGGGCAAAACTTACTCTGATACCATTCCTTCTTACCCACTACAATCCCAGGTAGACCCACCCATCTGTTACTGGAAAGATCAGCTCTTTCATATGCTCATTGAGCATTTAGGATGTGTCAGGCATCATGTAGGTCTAAGGATGTACAAGTAAAGAAGTTACAGTACCTGTCAGCAAAAAGTTCACGGCCTAGTGAGGGATACCAGTGAATAGGTAACTCTGAAAGTGTATGTTAGAGGAATCTACTCTGGAAGGACATTCATACAACAAACATCCATACACACAGTTCAAACAAACAGTTTTTGTTATTCAATCCTCAATAAAAAGCTGTACTAATAAAATTAATATCTACCATTTATTGAGAACGTATATGCCAGGCACTGTACATATATTATATTTAGGCAAATCCTCACAACAACCCTGTGAGGTAGGCATTATTATTATACCAATTTTGCAAATCAGGAAACTGAGGCACAGAGAGGCATCATACAGTAGGTTGTATAGATACTGTTATCCCATTTTAGAGTGGGGGAAACTGAAGCACAGAGAGGTGAAGTGACTTGCTTAAGATCACACAGGGAGGCAGTGTCAGAGGTGGAATTAGAAACCAAGATTACTGCTTCTAAGTCCAGGGTACCTTCTGTGGCACCTATTTAGACTAATGGAGGAACTAAAGCAAATGTGGCCAATTCTGTGTAAAAGCATCCAGGCCATGGGGTGGGTGAACTGGGGCTGGGGTGTGTGTCTGGCATTTGAACATTTTGGGGAGACTTCTGCTGTGTCTAGATCTTGATACTGCCTTACTAGATCTACATATACAGGACTAAAGTAATTTATAAGAAGTCATTTCTAAAATACGAGCTATCACTTTTTGTAACTTTTATTTATTTTTATCACTGATGCTAGCACAATTCTACTTCCCGCACGTAAAAATAATCATTACAAATACAATAAAAATGCATTTAAAATGTAAAAAACTGTTTATAAGACTGCAGTGGCAGTGCCTGGCACATAGTAAGTGCTCAATAAATATTAGTCAAATGAATGAATGAAAGCATGATATTCAACAAGTAGAGAACAACAAAGCTGTGATGAGCTGAAGCTGCCAGACATTTGGTTGGGCTCACTCATTAGCCAAGTGATTGGCTCCCACATAGCTTCCTGGTAGCATATGTGATTCTAATTTGCATCTCAGGAAAATGTCAAATGACACTAGCTCATAGGCCTTGCAAGACCTAGGACTTGGCTAAGGAAAGGAAAATCAGAAACCCTGGTTCATCCAGCCATGATCCCAGGGACAACGATCATCAGACCCCAGCAGCCATAGCCACACCCACCTGCCACAATCAGCTTCAGGGGGTTGCTGGGCTCTGACCACAGAGTGGGGAGCATCTGGATATGAGTGCGGCAGATGTAAACCCCTTTGCTCTCAGGTGTCATGTTGGCAATGGAGAATATGGCCACTGTCCCAGTTGGGATTTGGTAATCCATGGGCTCTGCATATCCCTCTTTGAACAGCATGAATACCAAATCCTGCAGCCAGCCATGGCAGAGAATGTTAACATTACATCCAGGAAGAAGGGAGGTCTCAGCCTGGATCCAGAAGATGGGCTTGGGCAGCTGGCCTGGAAGGAGAGAATGAGCTGGAATTCAGGTAGAGCAAGGATAGCGCTGCTCAGTGAGCAGGAGAGGAGAGCGCTACTTAAATGAGCCTTCCCTCATTCATGATCCTTATTTACCACCCTTCCTTCCCCCTATCTGGGGTCTCCCCTATGTTGAGAGCTTGCTCTCTAGATTTGTTCTAGAGACTGCATCCTCATCTGCATTGCCTATAGAGAGTAGGGACTTACTAACTGTGGAATGTCTGCATGTATGCATTCATGCATTTGAGGTAAATGAATTAACTAATTAAACAAATCTTGCCCTGGGAAGGCAAGCTTGAATACTGGGAGCTGGAGTTTATTCTTGATTATCTATTGCTGTCTTCTTACCTGGTGCCTCCAACTCTAAAACTTTACTAGGTTCTGACCAGCCTGTCTCCTTCCAGTAGCAGCACCTGTAAAGACCTGCATTGGACTTAGTAAGGGCACCTATAGGGAATGAAACTTGGAAGGTTTTGGAGGAAGGGCGGATCCAAGTCATCTGTGTCTTATCCTTCAGCAGCAGAAACTTGCTTGAAATCCGAGAGGGGCTTTTGCACCAAAGTGTGATGTTCTCCCAAGGGGCCTGGGGGTAGTTGGTCTCTATCCACAGCTCCGGTTGAGATTGCACCACTGTTATTCCCAAAGATCACAAAGATATGAGTAGTCCAACCCTCTCCCTCCCATAACGTGCCCCACAATGTCCCTTAAAACTAGCCCTGACCCAAATTATTCTTTTTGTCTTCCCTTGGGGACAAGAGTGTCTGCTCATGTGGGGGATGGGATAGGGCCCCTAGGATATTTGTTCGAGGGATTCAAGTGAGTTGGGGAATACAGTGCAAGTCTGGCTTCCATTCCACCTGAAGTAAAGCTTTTTATTATTCTGTGGGAAACCAAGTCATGAAGTGAGGTGTTCTGGTCCCCAACCAGCTCAATCTGGGAACCTTTGTGGTCTCAAGGTAGTTATATCCAGTGCCATGGAGGCAGCTTATGTCTTGGAACCTCCAGGAAGGAAGGTGCCTGAGGTGGCAGGACTCACTTACCTATTGATGTCATACCCAGACTTAGCCCTGAAAAGAGAGATAATGGTAAAGAAGGGCCCTCACATTGACCCCACCAACCCTCAATCCTCAACTCTCTTCTTTCCCCCTCCCCAAGGTGCCCAACCATAGGAGTACCTATGACAGGGTCACCTGCCCCTCACCCCTTCCTTGTACTCACGAATGCAAAAGAGCAAGACAGTGAATGTCCACAGCATGGTGGCCCGCTCTCCTGGCCTGTCCAGGGTCATGGGGCCTCTGGTGCTCAATGTGTACTTCAAGTCTGGAAGGGCTTTGCCCCTCAGCAGGTGGTGAGATCTAAAAGCAGAAGTGTTTTTACTCAGGGGACTCTTCCTGCTCCTCAAAGTTGAGTTTGGATCACTAAACTGCACCTGACAACCTTACCTTCCACTCCTTCAGAGGCATGAAAGGTACTACAAGGTCACCTGCCCCTTTTCTCCACCCACTTCTCCTTGCACCTGAGGTCTTTGCTGGCATCTAAGATGTCAGATTTGTTGAAATGTCTGTACATCCCTGGAATCTCAGAGGCTTAGAGGGCAACCTAATCCAGGCCAGAGGGGAGCCCTTGGGAGGAGAGAGATGGGAGGTGTAGAGAGTCATCTTTTTAAATCTCTCTCTCTCTCTCTCTCTCTCTCTCTCTCTCTCTATATATATATATATATATATATATATATATATATATAGTCTGAGTCCTCCAACAACCCAGAAAAGGAGGCTTTCCTGCCATCCCCATTTTGCTGACAAGGAAACTGAGGCTTAGTGGGGATATATTTAATTTGCCCAAAGTCAAAAGATTAAATATCAGATATTTATATAATAACTCCAATGCCTATTCTCTAAAACCAGTATTAAACTCCCCCTTTCTTACCTTTCCTCATACCTCCTTCCCCTTCTGTATATTGCCTCAGATGCAATATTACTCTCATTATTGTCTCTTACCCCCCAAAGCTCAAAACCCCCATCTCAAATAGGTGTTGGAGAATCAAGCTACTTGAGCTAATTAATATAAGGTGTAAATGATGTATTGGCTGCCCGTAATTTATAAGCATTTTTGCTCATTGCTCCTAAGGAAATATGGTAAAGATATTTGAATTCAGGGAGGCCTTTTCATTTTCCAAAAAATCACTACCACCACATGTATATAAGATAGATCCTTTCTGCTTTCCTGCCTCTTCTCCACCATCACACCACCAAAGTATCCTTTTGCCAAGGGAAGGTGTAACCCCACCACACAAACTCAAGCTAACTCTCCTCCACCAACTCTCTATTCAGAGTCTGAGGTCCTGGCTGTTTCATCCTATCTCAGTAGAGTGGGGGTAAATGCAGCTCCCAGAACAGAAAAGGGCTGATTTCACTTCCCAGAAGGGATCGCAAAACTGCAGCCTCGAATTTGCTCCAATGCTAACACTGGGTGGGATGGTGGAGCAGGAAAGCAAGAAGATTCATTTTCAAACATCTGGGCTGTGGGGAACAGGTGGACCACCAGAGATCCAAGGAGACAGTTTCCTTTTGCATTTCTCACTTTGCACTGAAGGATGCTCAAATTACCCTCTCTGAACTTTTCTTATCTGTAAAGTTGAGGAGTAATACCTATCTAGCATTGTTGTTGTGTTGGATCAGAGATAATAGCTGTACAGGACACATGGTAAACATTTCATTACAAGGTGGCTATTTTTCTTCTTCCCCAAGGGGGTATTAACCTGGTGTAGGACCCTAAAGATGCTCTTTCATCTCAACTCCCACAGCCCCTTGTCCCCCACTCCTTTCAGGGCCAGGCCTAGGCCCAGGCTTGAGTGCCACCCTGTTGCTTGGTTCCCCCAAGGCTTTGGGCCAGGATTTATTGGGGAAGCCAGGTTCTACTGCCAAGGGAAAGGTTCAACCTGGGACTCTGCCCAGAAATGCCATCTGAGATTCCAGGCTTGCCACTTAGACCCCTAAACCAGGGTTTTGCCTCCTGGGGACTTGAGTGGAATGAGGGAAGGGGGGCTTCTCAGCATGGCTAACCCCTCCCCAATCACTAAGGAAACTGTACCATTTACATCCAGCCCAAAAGATGAACCTTATGCCCAGGGAATGTGGGAAACAGCTGCAAGATTCAGGTTAGTTGGCCACGCCCATTTTTGGCCTTTCACACCCCCACCCCCACCCCCAACTTCCACAGTCTAGTCCTTTTACCCTCCCCTTCTACTCCAACCCAAGCACTATCCCCACCCTTAGGCAGCGCCGCAGTGCTTTTGAGGGTGACATACCCGAAATGTCTAATGGCTCGCCCCCTGCATAGCTTTGAGGGCTCCAGGAATCAAAGAGGTTGGGCTCGGCGGGGTGGCGGGTACATGCTTCGCTGAGGGTTTGGAGGGAAGACTGAGAAGGAGAAGGGAAGATATTTACAGTGCCCAGAGATTCTCAGCGAGGCAATGCTGGGATCCGTGGAGGGACGGAGAAAGGGAGGGATAGACTGGGGAGCAGTTTGATTTGCGGCAATTAGTTAACAGCAGGGAGACTATTTCGGGGTTTTTTTAGGATCTGTTGGCCAGATTAATCTTCAGCCACTGGGCTATGCGCTCATTTGCAGGTACTTACGGTAGTTGAAGGCCCGCTCCGCTGTTGGAGATTCTCCAGTGAGCTCCTCCAGATGCAGCAAACTGCCGGGCATGAGAAGAGCTGTCTAAGGACAGCCTCTCGGGCTCCGCGCCCCGCCTCCCTCTCTCCCCCGCCTGCTTGCCCGTCTGCTCCAACCTCCTCCCCTCCCTTCGCCAGGCTCTGGGAGCCCACCTACACCAACTCTGCCTGACACCTGCAGTCCTCTGACGACCGGGATTTCTACGCCCCTCCCAGCTCCCCGCCTCTCCCGGCTCCCTGCAGAGGTTGCTGGAGCCAAAGTCAGGCCCCTGCCCCCTCTCCTGTCGCTCCGAGTTTCACTGGGTCACTGTATCCTGGAGGGGAGAGGGCCAGCTCTTCAGACTGCCAAAGCTGTAGATCCTTCCTCTCCAGCTCCCCAATGCCTTTAAAGGGATCTCAGATCTTCCTCTGCCCATTTAATGCCCCACTTATGCATAAACATCGCCATCATGGTTTAAATGCCTCTGGGCCCTGGGCAGCTATTAGTTCTAATCCTCCTAGCAACCCTACAAGATGTTTTACTTCCCTCAGTTTTACAGATGAGGAAACTGAATCCCAGAGAGGGTTAAGTGACTTGGACAGCCTCCAGAGTCCAGCTTGGGATAAAAGCCCAGGCTTTAGAGACATACCAATCTGGATGTCAGTCCAGGTTCCACTATTCAATAGCTGAGTGACCTGAAGTGAGTTAAACTGTCTGAGTCCCAGTTTCCCCATCTGTAAAAGAAAACAGCAGAAGAGGTTGCACGGGGCTTTGTTGGAATCATGCAGGTCAAACTTCTAGCACAGTACGCCTGGTACCTGGTAGGTGCTCAATAAATGGGAGCTGTTGCCGCCACTACTGTTATTAATCTGTAAAGTGTTCCCCAGATGCCCTAGAGTAACATGCTTTCAATGATGTAGACAACCTTCCACAAATGTAGTTGATCACGAAAGACTTTTTGAAGTGAGAAATGTACGGATAAGATACTAACCAAAGCTCCTGACATATGTCGTATGATGGGATTAAAATGCAGCATCCAATAAACTGTCAGATCAGTTGATCGTTGTAAAAAAGAGCCAAATTAATCATAAAAGATTACAAATTATCTAAAAAAAATACTGCAATTTAAGAGCAAACCACATAAAAATAAAGCAACAGCTCTTTTTAACAGGCAAAGTGAGTATCATCTCTTTGTGCATCAGGTGATGTAAGTTGTGGCTTCCTGGCATCCTTTGTTCTTACACATCATTATAAACTGCAGATTATCCCCCAAGGAATAGCATAGCCATATGAATATAGATATATGGGGTTTTTTGGGAGGGCAGGTTATTTAAACTTTCCAAGACTCAGTTTTTTATTTGTAAAATGAGGATAATAATTGTACTTACTATCACACAGAGTTTTGGGTCAGATTGAATAACAGTCTCCCTATAAACTACTCCAGATGCCTGGGCCACAGCAAGCCTCCATTAATTTCAATGAATGTTTGTTGAGTATTTTCTTTGTGCCAGGCATTGTCATACATGTTGATGATTTAGAAAGAATGGCAGTTTCTGCTCTTTGATTTCTTGTTATTATTCTTTAGTTTCTGCTCTTAAGGAGTTTGTAGTCTAAGGATAAACAGTGATGGAAAACACGTAAGAGATAGCCAGAGGAGGGGGGGGTGCCATGAGAGTCAGAGTACTGCAATAGGAAAGAGCAGCAAGGCCTGGAGGCCTGCAAGCAGTTTGCTGTGACTGTGTGCCTAAACTAGGACAGCGGAGCCAGTGAAGGAGGGGAGAGTAAAAGTTCCCGAAACAACGGAAAGGTAAAATTGGCTCAACATGATGATCGGTTGGAACACGGTAGTGATAGTTACTATCTGTCAAGATGGAGATACCCGTGCCAGTTTTCAAAACATGTATATAGAAATCACTATGATAGTACCAGGCACTAAATACTTTATAAATCTTGACTCATCTTCTCCCCATAACAACACTATGGGATAGCTATCATTATCAGCCCCACTTTACAGATGGAGAAACTGAAACACAGAGCCAATTGAACAAATTGCCCAAGGCCAACACAGCCAGCAAGTGGCAGAGCTAGGATTCACATCCAGCCAGTCTGTATTTACAGTCCCATGTTCTTTTTATTTGTCTTGGTTTTAACATATCTATAAATGGGTTTTATATAGAAAGGATTTCTAAGGCTTTTTATGCAAAATAACTGAACCTCTTAGCTCTTTCATTCTTTCTTTTTAATGAAGTATAATTGACATACAACATTATATTAGTTTCAGGGGTACAACATAATGATTCAATGTTTGTATATATTTGTGAACTGCAATCCCATGTTATTTTTTAAAAAATTTTATTTATCTATTTATTTATTTGAGAGAGAGAGCACAAGCGGTGGGGGGAGGGCATGAGGGAGAGGGAGAAGCAGACTTCCCACTGAGCAGGGAGAAGGGAGCCCAACAGAAGACAACGCTCCATTCCAGGACCCTCAACCGAATGAGCCACCCAGGAGCCCTGCAATCCCATGTTCCTAATCACTACCCTAGGCTACCTCTACATTGGATGCTTGGAATGATAAAACTAAAAATAATTAATTAATTAAAAAATTTAAAAACCAGATTTTACTTAGTAAAGTAGAAAAGCACTGTTAATAATGTAGGGAAAAAGGCAATGATAGTGTCCCCTTGCTCTCTGCAAGTCCTTGGGCTGAAGCTTGTGCTTTGGGCCAGCAACCTGAATCTAGAGCCCAGATTCCCCACTAAAATTGTCTGTGGAAGATTGCAAAAGGTCCTTGGACTCTGTAGGTAAGAACACGATTCACTCTCACCTTTTGCTCTGGGACACTATGAAATACTGAAGGGACTTATTATTCAGGTTTCATAGAAGCGAACTCTTTCAAACTACAGCTGGCAATTGAGATAGAAGAAGCTTCATCTCTAGGCTCCCTCTGTGGGTCTTGAATCTTGCAGCTTGCCTGCAGAAAGAGAAAGAGTCTCTGGACAACCTTTCTAGAGAAAACCTGAGTGGCCCAATATTATAAAGCTGGTGATAGGGGCCAAGAGAGTCTAGGGTTGAGACTTAGCTAGGATGGACTTCTTGACTTTGGCTCTGCTGACCTTCCCCCATCAAGAATCCATTGGGCCGGTGGTTCTGTGACTCTGAATCTTTGACACACACACACATACACACACACACCAAGAAATCTGGGATTGTGTCCTGGTTGATTAGAGTCGGCTGGTACTAAACAATTCTCCTCTTTCAGGGAATGTTTTAGGAATGATCAGTCTCATTCCTAATGGTCAGGGTCCCCCTGACTCTCCATCCCCTTAAACTGGCCGAATGGACAGGAAAGGGCTTGTATGGGACCTCCCAGCCTCACCGTCTTGGGGCGGGTGTGATACCAGAAAATATTCCCGAGCCATACCCCTTCTCACTTTCACATCTTGAACATGGGGGCTGGAATAGAGTTTCTCCTGCCAAAACTTCAGAATCACCTCTTATGGATTATGAGACAACTGTTATACACAATGTTTTATTGAGTATATACTGTATACATTGAAGTAAGTTGTGTGGTTGAGTGTAGAGGCGGGACTAATATGATTTGTAAGAAAGAGTTTTCTAAGCTCCAAAAACTCTCAGCTTAGAAGAAAAGAGCAACTCTCTTACAAAAGCTGTAGTGGGAACCAGAGGAGTGCTAGAAAAGCTTCAAGAAGGCGGAGCTCGAAGGAGGAGAAGCATTAAGGGCCAGGTACTGTGCACAGGGTGGTCTGGGGAGTCTTTCTCCATAATTGAGTCCAGTGTAGGATGAGGAAATCTTTTTAAAGCTAAATCTGACTTATAGTAGTCCAGGCAGGAGAAGCACAGGGCAAAGCTGAACTCTTCCCAGTGATGTGCTGGAGCTGGCTAGCCTTGGCTCAGGAGAGTGAATGTGTACACTTTATCCCAGCCCAACATTCAGTAATATCATGCTGGCAGCTTAAAATTGGCCATGGCCAGAGAATTTATACCACTGAATAAGCAAATGCTACAAATCAGTTTTTTTTTTTTCCTCCAGAGAGCTCTTTGTTAAACATTTACTAGCAAACCATTTTCTTTCAGTTTTATGTTTTAGGACAGTGATTCTCACTGGCAAACAGGAACTACCAAGAATCCTGACAATTTTCTCACACCCTCAAGAGAGCAATGAGCATTGTGGCCCCCTCCTCCCACCCCCCACTTCACTGCTGTGGCAAACCACCTAAGGACTGTGTCAGATCTCTAGAGTTTTTGGTACATTTGGAAGGTCGCTAATATTTTAGCACCCCTTCCCACTCCCTGGTAACCCTCAGCCATTATCCTCTTTTGCAAGGGAGAGGGTATGTGGAGTAGATAAGGAATTAAGGGGGAAACTACACAAGTGGTGGTCTGGGACAGTGGGGAGACCCAAGCAGACAGGTTAGGTTCCAATAGCAAGACCTGGTTGGGGTTTGAGCTCTGGAGGTGGGAAGCACCTCCTTTTGGACATGGAAATGGAAGCTGGGGCCTGCTCATGCAGCTTGGGTTTCAACTTATCCTTTGTCAAGCATTTCAATTACTAAGGGCATGGTTTGGGACACTAAGTCACTTGCAGAAGCTATAACTGAGAGTATTTTCAGGACCTTGAAGGAAGATTCCTAGAATAAATCAAATATAAGTGATGAACCAGAACTGAAACATTTAATCAGAACACACATTGTGAGCCAGGAGGCATCGTAAGCTGTAAGGCAGAGAGGCCAGCACGATCAGGCTCTGGGTACCTGTCACAAAGCAAACCAACAGTGTGATTACCCAACTGAATTTAACTTAAGGTTAACGGGTGGACACAGAAAATGAGGTTTTGTTGTGTTCCGATCTAGCAGGGCCACAAGGTTCTGTTTGGCCCACGTAACATTCACCAAAAAGGTAAACTACTGGCCCACTGTTCCCTACCATAATCCTCCTAGTGTCACAGGTGCCTTTCATTTATATGAGGAACAGCGAGAAGATGCATGTGAGCTTATATGTTGTGTGCGTCTGGGTACATGGGAGCAGGGCTTCAGGGATAGATGGGTAAAACAAAGGCAGGCTCTGAGGGTGGGCTGCAAAGTATTTCAGTGTCCCCTTTTCCAGTGTTGAATGAAGTTGATAGCCCCAGAAGGAAAGTGGTGGTCTCAGCCCCACTGGCTGGTGCAGGCAGGCGGAGTGGCTCCTATGAGCAGTTTAGGTCTGACATAGGCAGGATGCTTCAAAGTGCCAGTGCCAGGAAAGCTTTTTTTTCTGCTTCCGAGCCTAGCTTGCCTCCAAGTGTATCCAAATTGTAGGCACTTTCATGGGTCGGGGAGGAGGAGGAAGAGGGGAGGGAATGCTGTTTGGGAACTTTTAATCACTTGTCCAAAGGAAAGTGTAGAAGTCAACAACTGGGTTCTTTTATTCCCATTTATTGTACGAGTAACCAATTATATAATTAAAGTTAAATGGAGATGTGTAAACAGCAAGAGCAACACAAATTATCAATTTAAAAACACATCACGGCAACATCACCCACTGTTTACAATCTGTTTCTAAAAATACCAGTTTGGAGGCAATCATTTCAGTGTGCATGCATCTTTTCCATTTCTACTTGTTTGGTGCTCTAGGATACTGTCAAATTTTCTAAAAGGTCCAAGTACCCTTAACAGAGGGTGGGGAAAGACTTTCTGTAAACAAGTCTGTTGATACAGTTTATTGCTTTTGTATTCACAATAAAATTATTTTTCCTATTTTAGCTATCATATTCCAGTGTCTCCTTATTCCACCAAATTATTATCTTAGGTATTCACATCTTCTCTCCCACTTATCCCTCTCTCATTCCTCTTTTTCATTTTTAATTTTCTCACACAGGATAGATCGATGATAGATAGATAGATAGATGATAGATAGATGATAGATAGATGATCGATCTATACACTCGACTCGGTCAACATTACTTTTGTTACTTCATTTTTCACTAATTACCCTGGCAAAAATACAATTAATCATACAACTAAGATCTATATTCTATTAAGGAACTTGGCTTTGTAAATCAATTTAGTCCACTTATCTCCAGGAGCACCCTGTCCCTGGGCTGCTGCTGTTTCCAGTAAAGCCAGGAGTTTCAGAGTTCTGCTGACAAATGTCTTGAACTCATCTTGATTGTCAAAGATTCTTCTTTCACCCTCAAATAGGTGGCTGGATGGTTCACTCAGGGCTTTAGACCCCGGACCTTCAGCTGGTGGTAGATCTTGCTCCAACTTTCTCTCTCTTCCTCTGTAAGCAAGGCACAGGGAGGAGTCAGCCCTGTCTTTAACTTATTGAAAATCAGCTCTCCATTTTTTCTGAGCAGCTTGTGAGATGATTTCTCTTTCTTTCAGGTTTAAGAACTTTTCAATTAGGGGCATCTGGGTGGCTTAGTCGGTTAAGCGTCTGCCTTTGGCTCAGGTCATGATCCCAGAGTCCTGGGATCAAGCCCCGCGTCGGGCTCCCTGCTCAATGGGGAGCCTGCTTCTTGTATGCACACACTCTCTCTCAAATAAATAAATAAAATCTTTTTAAAAAAAGAGAGAGAACTGTACAATTATGTGCCTTGGACTGTAACTTTGAGAGTTGTATTTGAGTAGGGACCTGTAAATTCTCTTTATATGTAAGCTGAGCTCTATGCTTAGCTCTGGACAACATTTTCGGTAATTTCCTTAATACTGGTTTTAAGGTTGCTCTCATTTTCTGTACCTTCAGGGATGCCAGATATATGAATATTATAACTCTTTGATGTGTTTTCGTGATCCATTACCTTCTCTTGTACTGTGAAGAGCTGTTTGCTTAAGCTTTTTGACTTTTGAGACTGAAGCTCAATTTGGTCCTCATTTGGACCAATTCTCTCTTCCATGATATTTATTCGGTAATTTTCCTCTCTTGGGGGTTTCTTTTAGCTCCGTGACCTCATTCATCAGTGTTCCGTAGTCTTTGATGAGCTTTACCTGTGTGCTTTTTAAAATGCCCACATGGTCCTGTATCACTTTCCAGGTGGTAAACATCAGCCCCCTTCTGTTGGCCTTTTCTCTGGCTTCTGCCTGCTGCTCTCTCCTCCAGGCCAGCTGTATGCCTTGAACTCTCTGAAATCCCTGGCTCCTCTGCAGCATCGCAGTACTTCTTGTTTGCTCCCAAACTTGTTTTCATCATTTTTCTCATTCTCTTTTAAGCTTAGGTAGTTTTTCTTTCCTATTTTCCTGCTTTCGTAGCTGAGGCTTCTGTTGGCTTCGAGGTGTTTCCAGAGCTCAGCAATTTGGTTCTGCACACAACTGCTCTCTCTGTCCTCTCCCTCAGAAGCTTAAGAGTTGGGGGGGGGGTGTCTTTCAGTTGAAATTCAACACCAGTTTGAAGGTGAAATCCTCAGAAATACTGTAGGAAATTAAGGTATAATTAATTGATATGCTCTCTTCTAATTGCATTGGGAGTAAGAGCTTCATAGCCCTACAGGTAAGATAAATACATAAATGCATAAATAAATAAATGCACACAGGTATAAATACATGAGTATGCCAGGTACCTGAATACATAAATATACAAACACATAGGAAAACATAAAATAAAGGCGCAAATACATGAACACGGAAATAAAGATGTACATAAAATGAACCTCATGTATTCAGAATATTTAGCTTCTTCCTGACTGATGGTGCACAGAAAATGTTTCTGGTTAGGCAACCAGGTGCTTTAGGACTATAAAGTAGAGAGTGAGAAGAGTTCATCTAAATGTTCCAGTGTTTGTGGAAAGAGATTTTGACTTTGTATCAGGGGGCTTGAATTTCAGTCCTGGCAGAGCTACTTACTAGCTGGGTAATCGTGTGACATTTGGCAAGCTGCTGAAAGTTATTTGAGTCTCCATCTCCTCATCAGTCAAATGAGTATTCAATAACTGTGAGTTAAATCTGAATATAGAACTCTCGGTTAGCTTCAGCATAATCATGTTGTTTTTTTTTTTTAAATATCTCTTTACAATGGTATCTGGGATTTAGGTTGGTGATGATGGTGGGGGTGGAGACAGGACAGTGACGAGGAGGGGGGAATCTGAATAGGACTCAAATGGATACCCTATTGGGTCTTATAGCATCATCCTTCTTTTTGGACAATTAAAAAACATGTATTCAGCCAGATTATACCCAAAGCATTATAAAAAGTGATGAGAGATATAAGAAAATAAAGATAAACACTGTCTTCAAGATTATGATCTAGTGGGAAATGTATTCCCATTCACAGCTAAGTATAATATAATGCAGAGCATGGTAAGCTTTGAAAGACCCACTGTCAAAGCATTATGGGAGCATAGCAGAGAAAACAGTGAATTCTGATTGTCAGCACTTATGAAGCTCTCGACCTAAGTTCCCCAGACTCAAGCATCCCTATCATTAGGCCTGGTGAGGGCACTTATGAGGCTTCCTACAACAAAACTTCTGCCTGCCTCGCGCATCTGATGTCTCCCTGATGTTCTACTCCATGATTCACTTTTTTGGGGGAATACAGGGCAAAGAAGTGCAAAGTGTGGCAGCACAAGATGTGTGGAGAGTGGCTGGAAATGAGGCTAGAGACCTGATAGAAGCCAGATCATTCAGGGCCATGTGTGCCCCCTAGCACTTTTTGGTAAAATTTCTTATTTGTGCCAAATTGAAAAGCCAGGCCATGATCTGAGTCCAGAGGGAGGGCTTCCAACTGAGAAGAAAATGACCTTATCTGCCTGCCATTAGTTATGCTATCCTGGGCACAGATCCTCAGGGACAGGGCTCAGAGGCCACTTCTAGAGCTGACAGTCCACCTGTCCCTCTAATTCAGGCTCCTAGTAGTTCAGGTTTCTGTTTCAAAAGAAAACAAAAACTGAAGATAGGGTAATTACAATTAGAGTTACACATATTAAATGCCCATGTATGAAAAGATCAGCCCTTTTCAGAGGTCTGGTAATTTTCAGATCGGAGTCTGTGTTAGATTTCAATGTGTCCAATCAGATAACTGTCCAATCAGCACATCAGTTAATTATGGGGCTTGGAGGAGGACAGTTTAGAGGAGGAGATGGTGTGTAAGGAAAAGAAAATCAAAATTAGGTGCAATAAATTCAAATGCAAAAGTGATTTCATCTGATTCTCATCTGAATTCTCAGAAATACTCAAAATTCCTATAGGAAATTAGTATAAGCACTTGATTGGATTCACCTAATAAAAATTAGAGCAGCTGTTTGGTACCTCTACCTTCAAAACTAAAAAATCATCTTCAATGCTCAGAGTGCTTAGGTACTATGAGATCTTAGGCAAATGGGATTTATTTATTTGTGCATTTATTAACAAATATTCATTGCACACCTACTTTGCTTTCTAATTCTGAGGATACATGAGTAAGCAAAACAGAAAAAGCTCTGCGTATTAAATCAATGAATAATTTTACTAAGTATCTGGGCAAATACATTTTCCCATGCTTGAATATGAGAAGCTATTTTCATAACTTTGTCAGTACTAAGGATACAGAACTGACTAGCTGCAAACTATGGCCACTGACTTTTTGGATGTCATTTAATAGTGTCTGAGATTGGGGTGTAGATGACTCGGAAGAGATTGGTGGATGGCCCTATCAAATCTCCTTTCCTTGAACCCCTATGAGCAAGTGGAGGAGGAAGCGTAGGAATGCAGAGAAAAAATATGGGAAGTCTACGTGTCCTAAAAGGAGTAGAGGAAAAGGTTTGGCCACTTGGCATTAAAGATCTTTTTGATTAACTATGTGACCTTTACTTACAGAAGATTTTCTCTTAGTATTTTTAACAAGATCTCCAGAAACTTAGGATGGCATAATCCAGTGGGGAAATTGCAGTGCCAAGGAAACCTACACTACAATTGCCGTTAGGCACTGTGATGTTAAAAATATATATTAACTAATGGAAATAGTGCTGGACACTAATTAAAGTATCCAAATGACTTGCCATTATTAATAACTCTGTACTTCAACAAGGAGCACTTGCTGTGGAAGTTCTGTGACTATCCTGGGCACAGCATGACAATATTTTAAAAATATGTACACCATGAAAGAATCCCACTTGAAATAGCTGTAAGATGGCGCCAAAAAGTTACCAAGTGGAACTCAGCACAGACTCAACATGAAGTGGAAGTTTGTTCTTATGACCTCAAGAAGTAGCTTAAATTTTATACTTTTTGAAAATACATGAAACAGACTTGGTAACTATGTTTTCTTGAACTTCATATGATTAACTGCAATGCTTATTCATTTAACCAACCCTTATTAAATGCCCACTATAAACAAGGAGCCCTCAACTATTTGGTGAAATATGATGGGTGAAAGATGGAAGGAGGGAGGAACCAAAGAATGCAAAATGCTCTGTGCCTATGTTGGCAGCTAAAAGATTAATACAACACATTCACTGCCCTTCTAGTAACTAAGTCTAGAAGTGGAACAAAGACGCATAAACAAAATTAATAGTACAATGTGTTAAAGTTTGATAAGAAAAGTGCAGAAAAAAAGTGGTCATGGAAGTTTAGTAAAGGACAATATTCTTAATATTCTTTTTAGCTGAGAGGATCAGTGAAGGCCTTGTGGGTAAGGTCACATTTGAACTGAACTCTGAGATATGGTCAGATTAATCTGACAGCTGTAAATACTAGATGGTTAGTTCTCCAAAAGTAGAGAGGGTGACTTACTCATCTGTGTATCTCCTATGCCTAATATGGAAATAACACTAATACTAGCTACTATTTATCATGAGCTTCTTATTTTTCAGGCACCACATTAAGATTTTCCATACATTGTCACATTTCCCTTCACAACACTCTTGCGAGGTGCTTCTAACAACGATGACAATGACATTTGTTGAATGCTGACTGTGAGCCAGGTTCAGCTTTCATAGCAATGCATCACTGTTAGTATTCCTTTCTTACGCACCAGAAAACTGAGGCCCAGAGAGGTTAAGCAGGTTGCCCGAGATCACACAAGTTAGTGAGCAGTGGAGCTACAATTCGATCCAGGCCCTCTGATTCTAAAACCTGTGTTGTCATAGTTCAGTATCTGTCACCTAGCAAAGAGTTAGGAATTTTGAGTTAAGTAAGTGGCTGAAAATTGAAAGAGGAAGGGAGTTATTGTGAGGATAGAAACCACTGAATCTAGAAACTGTTGGTGGGGAGAAAGAGTGAGAGGCAAAGCTGTCACTGTTTTTTACAGCCGAAGCTAAGAAATGCAAATATTTTCCCCTATAAAAGATGAGCTGCCCTGTACTGGATTTTTAAAAATTATATTGATGAAGCTTTTGAGAACTGTTACATGTTTTACAAATATATGGTGATATCCCATAAAGTTTACATAGAAAACACTTCAAAGAAAACAGCATGTTCATTCTGCTCATTTTTTTTTTTTAAAGATTTTATTTATTTATTTGACAGAGAGAGAGACAGTGAGAGAGGGAACACAAGCAAGGGGAGTGTGAGAGGCAGAAGCAGGCTCCCCGCAGAGCAGGGGATCAATCCCAGGGGATCGATCGATGCGGGGCTCGATCCCAGGACCCTGGGATCATGACCTGAGCCGAAGGCAGCCGCTTAACAACTGAGCCACCCAGGCGCCCCTTTTTCTGCTCATTTTTTTTTTAAGATTTTATTTATTTATTTGACAGAGAGAGACAGAGCGAGAGCAGGAACACAAGCAGGGGGGGTGGGAGAGGGAGAAGCAGGCTTCCCGCTGAGCAGGGAGCCCAATATAGGGCTCGATCCCAGGACCCTGGGATCATGACCTGAGCCGAAGGCAGACGCTTAACGACTGAGCCACCCAGGCGCCCCCTGCTCATTTTTTTATGTGGTGGGGAGTTATTTGTGATATTGTTCTTTTTTCTTTATCCATGTATTTTCTACTGAGACAACAAATAATTTATGATTAAAAAGAGAACTTTTAAAAAGTTGTGGAACATTTTAGGGCAGATTTAAAAAATAATCAGGATTCCTTGTTGTTAGGAAATACACACTATTTTAGGGGTGATATGAGTATTATATTTTCAACTTAAATGGTTCAGGAAAAAAGTATATGTATATTATATGGTCTATATACATATATATATGGAGAGAGAATTATACAATATAGAGAGTAATAGAAATACATATATTAATATAATATAAAGATAAAAATACATATATAGAGAGAACAAATATACTAAAATGTTGAAATTTAGAGAATCTGAGATCAAGGTATTATCTGGGAATTTTTTATAGCGTTCTTGCAACATTTCTCTAAACCTAAATTTATGTTCAAATTATAACAAACCCACTAGTTTGAATAGGTAAAGCAAAAAAGCTGAGAGGAAATATGTGTGTAAATATATATACATATATAATGTGTGTATAATTTATAGTTCATATATATAATTTATAATTCATACATACATATTACAATTTTAGATATGATAAAGAAAACTAATCAGAATCATAATATTTTCTACTCTTCTTGTCACATTTATTTCTGTTGATTTTCCTTCCTTTGGCACCACCAACCTCTCCCTCCTGTAGTTGTCAGTTATAGTGGAAGAAACCCATTCTTAGTTTGCACAGTTGGCCATGTTACCTACAATGTCATCTCAGAGGCTAGCATCTGTTCATCATCTTCAAAATCATCTTGAGATAGTCAAGTCCTAAGGCATTTTGACCAATTTTACTGAACTAACTAGCTGTTTGGTTGAACTTACTTGGATATTTCTCTAAATGGACAGGTGGTAGGGGGCTTTTGGAGAATGAGGTGGACAGAAAGTTTGGACTAATGGTGCAATTAATCCCAATGGTGAGCATTTTACACAAATACAGATTGCCATGGAAACAAACCAAAAAAGAAGACAGGTTTGAAAGGTTTGTGAAATTGCTTTTAGTTCTGTGGTCCAATTTCCATTAGGTCAGATCTGATGACTGTTATTTTTATTATTATTCTTTATCTATGTATAGCACTGTTGTTCCTTCCTCCCCAAATGCCCATAAATCCATTTTGTTCATTTACCTTCACAACAATGCTGTTAAATTTAGAGCCTAGGTACATCAAGCTAATGCTTATTTTCTTAGCTAGCTTAGTATACAGCCCCTAATTGCAGAAGAAACAATCTGTTCAGAGGCAGTGGTGTCTTTGAAGTGAATTCTGATATGTCATACATAAATAATATAGCTATTATAACTGATAATGGACATAACAACTTATACTTTTGAAAGATATTCTTGAATGGTATTCTTAGCAGTTATAAAGCACTGGACATAAATTGAGCAGAGCTGGAAATATACTAATTATGCATTCTAGATTGAGAAAGTTTTCTTTGAATTTGTGTTCCCTCAGTTTAGGGAGAGAAACAAAAGCTAACAACAACCTGCATTTTCCCTTAAAATGAGAAGACCATTCTGTAATTTTATAAATCCATCACCTTATAACTTAATGACATCTGCTGGAAATCATTCAAATGGAAAACATCAACAAAGAGATTTTTCTAAGACTCATGTTTATCACAAAATAATAAGGTTAGATTGAGTTATTTTAATGTAATTTTAATTTTGGCTCTAAATAACTTGTATCTTTTTCAAGGATGAAAACACAGAAAGTACACATAAACACTAAGTAAGATCTAAAAATTTCCTGAAATACATTAGCACTTATATAACAAATAACTTATTTGTTTGTGGCCCATCTCAACATTCAGCTACAAATAAGTAAATGCAAAAATAAAGGGAGTTTGAGTCCTGATGCTTCCATTGCCCAGCAACAAGGGACCATGGTTGTTTTAGCAGCATTGTACCATTTTAGGAGGATAGAGACAGTCTAAACATATGCCACTTTTTTTCCACCTTAGGCTGAAATCAACAGCAAAATGAATTTAAATCTGTTATTTATCAACAGGTTAAATTTGAGAACATTTATATTTTAAAGATAAATTTTGAAAATCTAAATGCCCTTGAAAGCTTGATTATCTATGCCTTCATTCTGAAAATTAATTTTCAGAATGAAAAGAAAACAAAACAGGACATTTACTTGACTGCAAAATTTACGAGCGTTATTTTCAAAACATTATTTTCAAAAACATCTGAAATAAGGTTAATAACACAAACTATGGAACATGAATGTGAAATCCTGCATTTAGGTCGAAAAACAACGAGATGCACAAGCAAAGGAGGAGACATGGCTAAGTAGCAGCACACGTAAAAAGATTTAGGGGTTTTCAGGGACTGTAAGCTCAATATAATTCAGTTGTGTGTTGTGGCTGCACAGAAAACTAAATCCATCTTCATCTGCATTAATAGAAAGATAGAGTGGGAAACAAGGGAGTGATAGTGCAGCCCAGCTCTGTGCTTGGCAGACCTGTACTTGCAGTGTTCAATGAAAATAGCAGGATGGGGGTAACATTTGTGTAGCAGCTATAAGCTAAAATGCACTTATTTAGCAGGGAGAGAATCAGATGCTGAATAGTCTGGAAACCATGCAGGTGAGGGACTGCTCAGAGGCCTGGCCTCCCTTAGCCTTTTCCCCTCTTCTTTGCCCCTTCTCTCCTCTCCCTTTCTTTCTCCTGTCCTTCCCTAAAGCTATTTCCCAAGATAGTGATGTTTCAGTTTGGTTCTTTGATGCTGGTACTATTTCCCTACATACGCTAAACACCATACTTCCTTGCGGCCCCTTTCACTTCCCCTTGTTTTGGGGCTTACTCACTTAACAACTAACAGGACTGGACCACAGTAAGTCCCCCACCTCCACATTTTATTTAAGGAAGGGCCTCATGATCCTGGGAAAGGAAACAGAATATGAGTTAACTAGCACAGACTCTCAAGCCAAAGCCTTATGAAAAAAGGCCTATGTACAAAGGGAGAAATTCTAATAAAGCTATAAAATGAACTTCTTTAGTCCCCCTAATGCTCACTGGCATTAGACATGGGAATCTGAGCACGGGTCCTCATGGGTGGGCTGAAAGTGCACCTGTAACACTAATCTAGGATGCTTAAATATATCAGGTTCCTATTTAACAAGAAAAGAAATGGGGGAGTCTGTTAATACAAAATTTGAACATAGAACATCACCGCCTGAATGATTAAACCTATTTCAGAGGGCTGAAATACTAATGACTCCAATTTGTCAAAACATAGGAGTTTTAATGGGGGGCAGGAAGGGTTGGCAGTGGTATGCAGCATAGGAATCAACAACTGCATGTTTTAAAGCAAAACATAAAAGCTCTATCTGGCTGAAATTTTCAGAATTGCTATAGGAAATTAAGTGTAATTGACTGATGTGATCTAATGTAAGAGAAATGGGACTGAGTGCTTAGTTTCCTCCCAGTTAAAACAAGTGAATAAAATGAGTTGGCAGTGCACAAAATGCTTATGGTGTGTAACAGTTCACGTAAATTGGCTATATCCTTGATTTAAACTTTTGTAAATGCAAATTTCTATAGCAGAAGATGACAGGGAAGGAAGAAGGAAATGAAAGGAAAAAGAGAGAAGGAGGTAATAGGAAGGGGGAAGGACAGATTGAAAAGATAGGGAGGGAAGGAAAAGAAGAAAAGGGGAAAAAGAGGAGAAAGAGGTACAGAAACTGAGGAGAAATAAATGTAAATAGGAAAATACAGAAAATGGGAGGGAGAGAGAGAAGATGCAAATATTTGAGTGACTACAATGCATTTGTAGTCACAAAAATCTTTGAATGAGAAATGAAAAATCACTATTTTTTTTAAGATTTATTTATTTATTTGACAGAAACAGAGATAGCGAGAGCAGGAACACAAGCAGCCGGAGTGGGAGAGGGAGAAGCAGGCTCCCTGCTGAGCAGGGAGCCCGATGCGGGGCTCGATCCCAGGACCCTGGGATCACGATCTGAGCTGAAGGCAGACGCTTAATGACTGAGCCACCCAGGCGCCCCGAAAAATCACTATTTTTTAAATTGTGGTCACCAATAAAAATACCCTTATAACTGCTGATGGATTAGACTGGCTGAAGGGAGAGAGGAATGTTAAATCATGGGTTCTTGGTCCAAAAGTCTCTCTCAGTGCCCATTCATTTCTTGCCAGGCACCTTTGCTCTGAATTGAGGGGCTAGGCAAGCACAGCACCACTGCTACTTTAATGTCCACAGCAACTTTTTTCATAATGGCCCCAAACTGTAAACATTTCAAATGCCCATCAACTGGTGAATAACAGACTACTGATATGGTAACAAACATAAATGAATCTTAAAGACATTATGCCACGTGAAAGAAGCCATGCTTGAAAGGCTGTATATTGCATGATTCCGTTTATATGGTATTCTAGAAAAGGCTAACTATAGGTATGAAGAACAGATCAGTGGTTGCCAGGGCCCAGCATTGGGAGAACAGGATTTCTGCAAAAGGGAATGAGGGAACTTTGAGGGGGGTGTAAAAGAAATGTTTTTTATCTTGGTTGTGGTGGTGGTTACATGTCTATATACATTTGTCACAACTTGTAAAACTGTATGTTTACCATTGGTAAGTTCTCAATAATGGCTGATAAAAACAAAAAGTTTGAAAAAAAAATTGTCCAAGGTCAACCTACTAATAAGTGGTGCTGTCCTAGTTTTTTTCCCCTTATATTTCAGGAGGAGCAGTGTATAGAAAGCAGATATTTGGGGGTCCAAAGCAGAGATTTAAAAATGTTTGTTCACAGAATTTCTTATTATATTATTCATCAAGTTGAAATTCTTCACTCTGGTATTCAAGGTCTTCCACAATCTGACCCCACTCTAATTCTCCAATTTTGACTACCTGTACACACACGCATGCACACATACACTTGACCACTATCAGGCAGTTCTGCTCACTTCATACAACATGTCTTCCCTGCTTACTCCCCAGCGTACATGTACCATGTTTTATTTCAATCTATTTGCCTTTGCTGATACTAGTCTCCCTCCATGTTCTGATATGCCTCGCCCTCATTTATTCAACTACTTATTCAGTGCCTACTATGTAACAGGTGTTAATAATTAAATATACATTAACAAGACTGCTGAAGTCGCTGCCTTCACACAGCTCACAGGCTAATGGAATATAGTGATAAGTGAGCAGGCCATTACACTGTAGTATGGGAAGGGTCATATGATGGTGGAAAATATAGGGTATTAGTACCACAGAGGAAAGGAACCAAACCTAGATTTGTAGGGGGGTGGGGAGTGGTCAAGAATGATTTCTCAAAGGAAATAGCATCTAAAAGGAGACAAAAACGTAATTCGGGTTCTCCAGGCACAAGGGAAAGAGTGCTCCATGCAGAAAAAGCTAGGATGCTGAAAGATCTGGAGGCAAGCAAGAGCAGGGGAAGGAAATTTAAGATTTTTAAATGATTTAAATATGGCAGGAACACAGAGGATAAAAGAGGCAAGAAATGATGCTGGTGAAAGAGGCTAGGGCCAGACTTTCAGCACCCTATGGTGTATGAAATTTATCTTTAGAGCAATGAGGTACCAATGAAGAGATTTGAGTAGAAGAGTGACATGTTCAGGTTGGAGTTGGGGAAGATCATTCCATCTATAATGTGGAGAACGAATAGGGCAACAGGCAAGGAAATCAGTTAGTAGAAGTTGCAATTTTCCAAGCATCCTTAGTTATGGTGGTGACAGGTATAACAGAAAAAAATATGTAGGAGATAAAGGTAAAATTGACATTATCTACCAATAGATTTGATGATTTGCATAGAGGGGTAGGGTGACATTAAAGATGACTCAAATTTCTGCTTGGAAAACTTGCTGCAAAGTGATTCCATTCCTGACATAAGGACACAAGAAAGAGGAAGGTATCCAGGGAGTGATAAATAGAAGTTCAGTCTTGTACATCTTAGCTTATGTTTTGTACCTTGACCACTCTCACCTACATCAACCTGTGTGAAATCCTAGAGCCCGGTCCATTCCCTTGGGCTTTTGTGTACCTATAGACTCCCTGAAGACAGTGGAAATCCTTGGGGGCCAGGGCTCTGTGTGAGATTTCTATTACTTTCTGGGCCCTATCCAGTGCTAAGCATAGAATGAATTCTCAAAAATACTTGCCTGTTGATTGAGTACTATCATGAGGCAATAAAATAAGATGTATAAGTGGGCTTGTGTCATATCCATTATTGAAGATGTTAAGTGATAAAAAAAATAGCTCTTGTGTTATTCACTTACATGTTTAAAAGTGGAGATCATAGTTCTTTTAGTTTTCTATTCTTTGAGCCATTCTTACCAGTTTCTTCAACCACTCTTTATATGATATACTTTTTTTTTTAAGAGACAGTGTGTGTGAGGGGGGAAAGGGCAGAGGAAAAGAGAAAATCTTAAGTCAGGCTCCGTGGGACTCGATCTCACAACCCTGAGATCATGGCCTGAGCCGAAATCATGAGTTGGACACTCAACTGACTGAGTCACACAGGTGCCCTTATATGATATAGTTTTGCATTCTTTACCCATCCTTACCCTGGTCACTCATCTAGGTGAATGCTGGTTTATTTATAATCTTCATGAATTCTGCCATCCAGAACTGAGTAAAATATTCCAGGTGTCATCTTGCAAGCACAGATAACAGCAAGATTATCACCTCCTTCATTTTAGATATTCTAGTCTTATAACCTACCCTGATAGCAGCTTTTTAATCTGTGTCTAATGTGGATATACACTGAGTGACTGTTGACTTCTTATTCTCCATTTTTTACATGTTCTGCTGCTAAGCTATGATCTGTGGGAATGAAGTGAAAATTTCAATGTGCAATTCAAGTTCCCTGTCTTCCCATTTATTTTATCAAATTTTAAAGTGAAGATTAATATATTACATCCCTCTTCGTTGAAGCTCATTTGCCTATTTCTGTTAGGTACATGCAGATTGTACATAACAGTGATCCTTCTGTCAGATTCACCTTGGAGGCTGCTATGGACTGAATGTTTGTGTCTGAACAAAATTCAAATACTGAAGCCTGAACTCCCAATGTGACTCTAGAGATAGGGCCTTTATGGAGGTAATTAAGGTTAAATGAGGTCATAAGTGTGGGGCCCTAATACAATAGGATTATTGTCTTTATAAGAAAGACATCAGAAAGCTTACCCTTTCTCTTTTCCCCATGTGAGGACACAGAAAAGGCAGCCATCTGCAAGCCAGAAAGAGAGCTATCATCAGAAACCGAACATGCTGGCACCTTGAACTTGGACTTCCAAACTCCAGAACTGTAAAATAATAAATTTCTGCTGTTTAAGCAGTCAGTCTGTGGTAATTTGTTATGGCATCCCAAGCAGACGAATACAGAGCCCCAGCCTACTATAGTTCTTGGCACATTATCAGAGCTTAATGTAAGTCTGGCTATTTGAATAAAAGATGGACATTGTCTAGAAACAGCAAAAAAAAATTAAAATTATTTTACTCGTAGTTATTTCACCTTAACTATTCTGCAGGAATAAGGGACCGTCATACTGAAGCCAGTTTGGAATCCTAACTAAATCACACTCAAAAGACCTCACTGAGTACCTTTCTCACAAACCTTTTCCAAACCTTTGTTTGTCAATATGAAAATGATTGGCTTCATAATTGGGAAGACAAGAGTACAGATCAGAAAAATAACATCATGGTAAATTAATCTGGTTGATATACTAAAGTCACATAGACAAAGCACAGTGTAGCATGGTAGAGATTGTAGCTGTCCGTTAAAAGAGGCAGGTGGAAATCCCATGCTGGACAAGAATATCAGATTGAAAAAGGCAAGTGGTTTCATGATGAATTTTATGTCTTATAACACCAAAGGAAAACTAGAAATTCAAAACAATGATCAAAGAGTTCCACCTCTGATATGGCCAAGAAAGTTCTTAGCCTCACATAGATAACAACGATAAATTCTTGACAAAATACAAGAAACAATGACTTAAAAGTTCTGTAGAGTGGAAAAAAGCAAGCAGATTCTAGTAGTTAACACTTGGAAAAAGAAGATGACATAGGATAAGTTACTTATTTTCATGATCTTTAGCCTTAGAACCAGATGCAGTCAGTGCCATGTAGAAAAACCAGAATTTCAGTAGAGAACCCACAGTCTTTCTGACCTGAAGAATCACAGCACAAAGTTTGGGGCAAATACTAACATCGTAAAGTGAAAGGAAAAATCCTATAAAGGGGAAAGCCACGGAGGATGAGCCCCAATGTCTGTATGTAATCTCTGCCAAAAATCTCTGGATGAACCCTGAACTATATCTGTGTGGACACTTCAAGAAGAACAGTTAAGGATAAGATAATTCAACCAAGATTTAATTTGTCATCAAAAAGACAGAGTTCAAAGTTTGAATCCAAATAAGTTAATACCTGCTTAAAAAAATATTGATCCTCTTCAAAGGAATATGAAATAATCTAGAATCTCCACAACATAATATGTGTCCACAATACAATCTAAAATTACTTGACATACAATAAAAAAAAATGTGACCTAGAAACAAGAGAAAAAATAATAAAGCAGGCCAAGTTTAAGATGATGAAGATGTTAGATTATCAGAAAAAGTTTTTTTAAAAGCTATTATATTCATGCTGAATCACAAAAAGGAAAATATACTTACAAAGAATGAAAAAAATCTCATTATAATTATAAATTATAAAAAAGTATTAAAAAGAACTAAATGGAAATTCCAGAACTTAACAACACAATGTTTGAAATATAAAAATTCACTGAAGTACAATAACATAGAAAAGAGACAGTAAACCTCTTGATAGATAAATAGACAGTATCCAATATGAAGAAGAGAGAAAAATTCAGGAAAAGTGAACAGAGTCTTAATTATATGGAGGGCCAGATGACGATGCAGAAACTATATTTGGGGAAATAATACCCCAAAATTCTCACAGTTTGACAAAAGGCATAAATTTACAGATACATAATGTTCAATGAACCAAAAACAGAATAAATACAAAGAAAACCACTCCTAGGTATATCACAAACTGCTGAAAACCAAAGATAGGAAAAAAATATCTTGAAAGCCACCAGAAAAAGATGACACATTACATAAAGATGAATAATTCAAATGACCATGGATTTCTAATCAGAAGCTATGGAGACCAGATGATATTAGGATGACATCTTTAAAAACTGAAACACAAAATCAAACAATCAACCAAGAATTATATATCAAGTAAAAATATTCTTGAAGAGTGAAGGCAAAGGAAAAACTGAGAGCTTTTCCCCTAAGGTCAGGAACACCCCAGCTACATCCACTATCACCACTGCTGTTCAACATAGTACTAGAAGTCCTAGCCTCAGTAATCAGACAAAAAGAAATAAAAGGCATCAGAATCAGCAAAGAAGAAGTCAAACTCTCTCACTCTTTGCAGATGACATGATACTTTATGTGGAAAACCCAAAAGACTACACCCCAAAACGCTAGAACTAATATAGGAATTCAGTAAAGTGGCAGGATACAAAATCAATGCACAGAAATCAGTTGCATTTCTATACACCAACAACAAGACAGAAGAAAGAAAAATTAAGGAGTCAATCCCATTTACAATCACACCAAAAACCTTAAGATACCTAGGAATAAATCTAACCAAAGAAGCAAAGTATCTGTACTCAGAAAACTATAGAATACTCATGAAAGAAATTGAGGAAGACACAAAGAAATGGAAAAACATTCCATGCTCATGGATTGGAAGAACAAATATTGTTAAAATGTCTATGCTACCTAGAGCAACCTACACATTCAATGCAATCTCTATCAAAATACCGGCGACATTTTTCACAGAGCTGGGACAAATAATCCTAAAATTTGTATGGAACCAGAAAAGACCCCGAATAGCCAGAGGAACATTGAGAAAGAAAAGCAAAGCTGGTGGCATTACAATTCTGGAGTTCAAGGTCTATTACAAAGCTGTAATCATCAAGACAGTATGGTACTGGCACAAAAACAGACATATAGGTCAATGGAACAGAATAGAGAACTCAGAAATGAACTCTCAACTCTATGGTCAACTAATCTTTGACAGAGCAGCTTGCTTGTGTTCTCTCTCACTGTGTCAAATAAATAAAATATTTTTAAAAAAAGAAAAAGAAAATGCTGGACAATCAAAATCAATTACTTTTCTTGGACTCAGAGGATTGAGGTAGCAGGGCAAACAAACATCTCAAAATCTGGAAGACAAATGCATCAGATCTGCTTACCTGGAGGATACCTGTTAAAAGCCATAAGCAATAGAACTGCTTAATTCACTAATATTATTAAAAGTTGCTGGAGGTTAAGGGTGGACTAGTGTGGGAGTGAAAAACTCCTGGGAGCTACAAACATAGGGGTCTCCCCACACTTTTGTGGATTTCTCCTCCAGGAATCTCATAATATTCTCACAGTGAAGATCAGGAAAATTCCTCTAGTGATTCTCTCAGGGAGAGGGGGAGGGAAGAAAAAATATATATAGAAAAATTATGGGACAATATCAAAAGGAGTAATATACATGTGACTAGAATACCAGAAAGAAAAGGAAGAGAATACAGGGCAGAAGAAATATTTGAAGCATTAATGACTTTCCAAAAATTGAAGATACCAAATCACAGATCCAGGAAGCTTGGAGAACACCAAGCAAGATAAATATCAAGTGTGCACACACAGGCATATCATATTCTGACTGCAGAAAGCAAATACAAAGAGGGAATCTTGAAGGAAGCCAGAAGGGGAAAACAAAAACCTTTCAGAAATTCAATTAACCAACTTATTATTAATTTCAGATGTAGTGTTCAACAAATTATCAGTTGCGTATAACACCCAGTGCTCATCACATCATGTGTCCTCCTTAATGTTCATCACCCAATTACCCCATCCCCCCCACCTCCCCTCCAGCAACCCTCAGTTTGTTTCCTATAGTTAAGAATCCCTCATGGTTTTTCTCCCTCTCTATGACTTCCCATTCAGTTTTCCCTCCCTTCCCCTATGGTCCTCTGCCCTGTTTCTTATATTCCACATATGAGTGAAATCACATGTTAATTGTCTTTCTCTGATTGAGTTATTTCACTCAGCATAATACCTTCCAGTTCCATCCATGTCAATGTAAATGGTAAGTATTCATCCATTCTGATGGCTGAATAATATTTCATTGTGTATATATATACCACATCTTCTTTATCCATTCATCTACCAAACATTTTTTTTTTAAATAACATCAAATCCTTCACAACTCTTCCAAAAACAGAAGACAAAGGAACACTTCCCAACTCATTCTGTGAGGTCAATATTAACCTGATACCAAATCAAGCAAAGACATCATAAAGAAACAAACCTACAGGCAAATATTTCTAATAAATCTAGATGCAAAAATCCACAACAGAATAATAGCAAACTGAATCCAGCAGCACATAAAAAGGATTATAGATCATGACCAAGGAGAATTTATCCCAGAAATGAATTGTTGGTTTAACATGCAAAAATCAATACAATAAACCATCAATTAAAGGAAAAAAACTACATGTCCATTTCAGTAGACACAGTAAAAGCATTTGACAAAATCAATCATCCTTTCATGATAAAAAGTACTTAATAGTGTAGGAATAGAAAGGGTAGACACCTCACATCACACACAAAAATTAACTCAAAGTACAACCTAGACCAAAATTTAAAGCCCTGAATTGCAAAATTTATAGAAAAAAATTATGAGAAAATCTTCATAGTTTTGGGTTAGACTATGATTTCTTAGATACAATGCCAAAGATATGATCCGTAATTGAAAAAAAAATTTATAAATTGTACTTCATCAAAATTAACATTTCAGCCTCAAAACACACTAAGAAAATGAAAAGACAAACCTGGACTAGAGGAAAATGTTTGCAAATCATATATCCACTAAAAGCACTTTATCCAATATATATAAAGAACTGTTATAACTCAATAGTAAGAATACAACACAATCAAAGACTTGGATAATGATTTAAATAGACATTTCCAGGGGCACCTGGGTAGTTCAGTCAGTTAAGTGGTTTGGCGCAGGTCATGATCCCAGGAAAGAATCCCAGGACCCTAGGATCGAGCCCCTCCCTCTCCCTCTACCTCTTCCCACCATGTTCTCTCTCTCTATATAATAAATCAATAAATCTTTCAAAAAATTAAAATAAATAGACATTTTCCTAAAGAAAATAAATGAATGGCTAATAATCACATGCAAAGATGCTGACTATCATTAGTCATTATGAAAATACAAAATGAAATGAAACCATGATAAAATACTGATACACAGAGCAAGGAATCCAAGATGCTGGAGGAGTAGGAGACCTTAATTTTGTCTGGTCCCAGGAATTCAGCTAGATAGCTATCAAACCTTTCTGAACACCTGCGAACTCAACCAGAGATCGAAGAAAAGAATAGCTGCAACTCTACAAATAGAAAGGCGACCATTTTCTGCAAGGTAGGAGGTGTGGAGAAGTGAATCCAAAAGGCGATATATGGGAAGATAGACCGTGGAGGGAGGGAGCCTCCATCAACCAGCTACCAGCAAGTGATAGAGCAGCAGAGCACAAAATTGAGTCTGCTCTGGTGAGGGATGTCGCTCAGGTGGTTAAGTGGGGTGGTCACAGGAAGACTGAGGGTGCATGAGCTCCCAGGTATTGGTGAGGGGAAGCTGGCTGCAAAGAGTGAGCCTAGGAGTGGGCTCTCAGCTCAGGGTTGCCATAAACTGTGATCCGTGGCACAGTCGGGCCTCTGCTCTTCGAGCAGGGACCCAACAAGCAGCAGAATCAGGGAGAGCCCCCTTCATCCCTTGAGAGGAGTGGCCTGGGAGTGTACCACAGGAGTCTTAGGGGATTGGAGAGTCCAAAAGGGGTCGTGTGCCTGAGATAGAAATGCTTGGTCACAGGCCGAGTGAGCAAGGAGTGCGGCCAGAGACCAGGGAGACAGGAGTGACTCTTTTCTCTGAGGGCTCACAGAGGAGTGGGGCCCCAAGCTTTTTGCTCTGGGGCCAGAGGTTGGGAGGCCACCATTTTCATCTAAAGCTGCTCAGAAAGCCTTCAGGGAACAAAGCCGCATAGAGCAAACCAGAGCAGATTGCTTAGCCTGGCCCCAAGTAAGGGTGGAGAAATTTCGCCTAGGGCAAAGACATTTGAGAATCAACACAACAGGCCCCTCCCCCAGAAGATTTGAGAGTCTGTGGAGTTGGGTACTCACAGAGGTGGAGACGGATTGACCTGGGGGATTTGGAAAAAGAACAGCAAATAAAGCCTAAACCAAACAGGAGAAGAGAAATAATAAAGATTAGAGCAGAAATCAATGAAATAGAAACCAAAAAACAGTAGAACAGATCAATGAAACTAGAAGTTGGTTCTTTGAAAGCATTAATAAGACCGACAAACCTCTGGCCAGACTTATCCAAAAGAAAAGAGAAAGGACCCAAATTAATAAAATCATGAATGAAAGGGGAAAAATCACGACTAATACCAAGGAAATAGAGAGAATTATTAGAACTTATTACCAGCAGCTATATGCCAACAAACTAGGCAAACTGGAAGAAATGGATGCATTCCTGGACACTTATAAACTACCACGACTGAAACGGAAAGAAATAGACAATCTGAACAGACCAATAACCAGAAAGGAAATTGAAACTGTAATCAAAAACCTCCTAAGAAACAAGAGTCCAGGTGGCTTTCCAATGGAATTCTACCAAACATTTAAAGAAGAAATCAGGGCACCTGGGTGGCTCAGTTGGTTAAGTGACTGCCTTCGGCTCAGGTCATGATCCTGGAGTCCTGGGATCAAGTCCCACATCGGGCTCCCTGCTCGGCGGGGAGTCTGCTTCTCCCTCTGACCTTCCCCCCTCTCATGCTCTCTCTCTCTCTAATAAATAAATAAATAAATAAATAAATAAATAAATAAATAAATAAATCTATCTTTAAAAAAAATAAAGAAGAAATCATACCTATACTACTGAAGCTGTTCCAAAAAATAGAAATACAAGGAAAACTTCCAAACTCATTCTATGAGGCCAGCATTACCCTGATCCCCAAACCAGACAAAGACCCCATCAAAAAGAATTACAGACCAATATCCCTGATGAACATGAATGCTAAAATACTCAATGAGATCCTAGCCAATAGGATCTAACAGTACATTAACACGATTATTCACCACGACCAGGTGGGGTTTATTCCTGGGATACAAGGGTGGTTCAACATTCACAAATCAATCAAAGTGATAGATCACATTAACAGAAGAAGAGACAAGAACCATATGATCATCTCAATTGATGCAGAAAAAGCATTTGACAAAATACAACATCCTCTCCTGATTAAAACTCTTCAGAGTATAGGGATAGAAGGAACATACCTCAATATCATAAAAGCTATCTATGAAAAGCCCACAGTGAATATGATTCTCAATGGGGAAAAACTGAGAGCTTCTTTCATAAGGTCAGGAACAGGACAGTGATATCCACTCTCACCACTTTTGTTCAACATAGTACTAGAAGTCCTAGCCTCAGCAATTAGACAACAAAAAGAAATAAAAGGCATTCAAATTGGCAAAGAAGTCAAACTCTCTCTCTTCACAGATGACATGATACTTTATGTGGAAAACCCAAAAGACTCCACAACCAAGTTACTAGAACTCATACAGCAGTTCAGCAACGTGGCAGGATACAAAATCAATGCACAGAAATCAGTTGCATTTCTATACACTAACAATGTGATTGAAGAAAGACAAATTACGGAATTAATCTCATTCACTAGAATAAACCTAACCAAAGAAGTAAAGGATATATACCTAGGAATAAACCTAACCAAAGAAGTAAAGGATCTATACTCTAGAAACTACAGAACACTTATGAAAGAAACTGAGGAATACACAGAGATGGAAAAACATTCCATGCTCATGGATTGGAAGAATAAACATTGTGAAAATGTCTATGTTGTCCAGAGCAATCTACACTTTCAATGCCTTCTCTATCAAAACACCATTGACATTTTTCACAGAGCTGGAACAATCCTGAAATTTGTATGGAACCAGAAAAGACCCCAAATTGCCAGGGGATTGTTGAAAAAGAAAACCAATGCTGGGGGCATCACGTTGCCTGATTTCCAGCTATATTACAAAACTGCGATCATCAAGACAAGATGGTATTGGCACAAAAACAGACACATAGACCAATGGAACAGAATAGGGACTCCAGAAAAGGACGCTCAACTCTACAGTCAACTAATCTTTGACAAAGCAGGAAAGAATATCCAATGGAAAAAAGACAGTCTCTTCAATAAATGGTGCTGGGAAAAGTGGACAGCCACATGCACAAGAACGAAACTGGACCATTCCTTACACCACACACAAAGATAAACTCAAAATGGATGAAAGACCTCAATGTGAGACAGGAATCCATCAAAATCTTAGAGGAGAACATAGGCAGTAACCTCTTTGACATTGACCACAACAACTTCTTTCAAGACATGCCTCTAAAGGAAGGGAAACAAAAGCAAAAATGAAGTACTGGGACTTCATTAAGATAAAAATTTTTGCATAGCAAAGAAAACAGTCAACAAAACAACAAGGCAACCCATGGAATGGGAGATATTTGCAAAGGACATACAGATAAAGGGCTGGTATCCAAGATCTATAAAGAATTTCTCAAACTCAACACCCAAAAAATAAATAATCCAGTCAAGAAATGGGCAGAAGACATGAACAGACACTTCTCCAAAGAAGACATACAAATGGCTAATAGACACATGATAAATGTTCAACATCACTATCCATCAGGGAAGTACAAATCTAAACCACAGTGAGATACCACCTTACACCAGTTAGAATGGCCAAAATTACCAAGACAAGAAACAACAAGTGTTGGCGAGGATGTGAAGAAAGGGGAAACTTCTTCCACTCTTGGTGGGAATGCAAGCTGGTACAGCCACTCTGGAGAACAGTATGGATATTCCTCAAGATGTTAAAAATAGAGCTACCCTATGACCCAGCAATTGCACTACTAGGTATTTACCCCAAAGATACAGATGTAGTGAAAAGAAGGGGCACATGCACCCCAATGTTCATAGCAACAATGTCCACAATACCCAAACTGTGAAAGGAGCCGAGATACCCTTCAATGGATGAATGGATAAAGATGTGGTTCATATATACAATGGAATATTACTCAGCCATCAGAAAGGATGAATACCCACCATTTTCATTGACGTGGGTGAAACTGGAGGGGATTATGCTAAGTGAAATAAGTCAAGCAGAGAAACAGAATTATCATATGGTTTCACTCATATGTGGAACATAAGGAATAGCATGGAGGACCACATGGGAAGGGAGGAACAACTGAATGGGAAGAAATCAGTGAGGGAGATAAACCATGAGAGACTCTGGACTCTGGGAACCAAACTGAGGGTTACAAAAGGGAGGGGAGTGGGGGGATGAGGTTGCCAGGTGATGGGTATTAAAGAGGGCATATATGGTGATGAGCCCTGGGTGTTATAAGCAACTAATGAATTGTTGAAGACTACATCAAAAACTAATGATGTGCTATGTGGCTAATTGAACATAATAAAAAAAAAAGGAAAGGAAAAAATACTGAAACACATCCTCTAGAATGTAGATTAAGAAAAAGACAGGTTATACCAAGTATTAATATGGATGTGGAGAAATTAGAATATTCATGCATTACTGATGAGAATGCAAAATGGTACACTCATTTTGCAAACCATTGTGGCAGTTTATTTTACATTTAGCTTAAACTTATAATGTGACTGAGCAATTCCACTCATAGGCATCTACCCAAGGGAAATAAAAAAATATATAGTCAAAGTATATTCATAACAACATTGTTCACAATAGGCCAAAACTGGAACATTACAAATATATGCCATTTGGTGAATGGGTAAAAATAATGTAGTTTATACATATAGTAGAATGTTTTTTGGCAGTTTAAACAATGAACTACTGATACATATTATAACCTGGATGAGCTTCAATAATATGTTAAATGAAAGAAGTGATACAGAAAAGGTACATACGTATAGTTTTATTCATATGAAAAACCAAGCAAAAAGGTAAATTTTCAGAGGCAGAAAGCTGATCAGTGGTTGTCTAAGTTTAGGATTAACAATAATTTTAGGATTATATAAGACAGCTAGGATTATAATGAACACAAGGAACCTCAGTTTTTAGGGGGATAAAAATATTCTAAAACTGGATTGTCATTATGGCAGCACAACTGTATAAATCTAATGAAATAATTGAATTGTTTCACATACATTGAGTGAATTTTATGGTATATAAATTGAACCTCAACAAAACTGTGAGAAGAAAGGTAATAAAAAGATATTATAAATAACTTTATGCCAATAAATTTGGCAGAGTCTAAGTAATAAAACTTACCAAAACTGACTGAAGTTGAACCTGATAGATGAACATTTGAATAGTCCCAAATCTATTTTAAAACTTGAAGTATCAAAAACCTCTTACAGTGAAACTCCAGAGCCACTTGGTTTGTGAATTCTATCAAAACATTAAGGAATGATATTTATACAAACACTTTCACATAATAGAAGAAGGCACACATCCAAACTCATTTTATGAGGCCAATTTAACTCCAATACCAAAACCTGCAAACACAGTATAAATAAATGAGAAGTACAGATAAATATCCCCCATAAATATACGTACCAAACTCTTTAACAAAATACTAAAAATCAAAATGAAAAAAAGAATACATGAAATGAAAGAATAAATCTCATGAAATGAAGAGGTCATAATAGAGAGGGGGCCTATTGGGAGCTTTCAGTGTTCTTTTAATGTTCTACTTCTTGATCATGGTGATGGCTACACAGATAATTTCTTTGTGGTAATTTGAGTGATACATGTAGTTCCTTGCACTTTTATACGTTTATTATACTTCATTAAAAATATCAAAAAGGAAAAAAAGGAAGAAATAAATTGATGCCAAAGACATATCCACCAATTTTTGTAAATAAATTATGGTAAAATGAAACAATGATAGTAGTAAAATAAATGGAAATTAAAAAATGAAAAAATATTAAAAATCAAATCCAGGGACGTATGAAGAAGATAATATATCAGATTCTGAACACCTACAAACTCAACAGGAGATCGAAGAAAAGAATAGCAGCAACTCTCTGAACAGAAAAGCGACCACTTTCTGGAAGGTAGGACGTGTGGAGAAGTGAATCCGAGGTGATATTCGGGAAGATAGATGGCAGGGGAGGGGGCTTCCGTTGGCCGCTACTGGCAAGTGACAGAGCCACAGAACACAAAATCGGAACTTTTAAAAGTTGGCTCCACTGAGGGACGTTGCTCCAGTGGCTAAGCAGGGGGTCGAACACTTGCTGGGACCGTGTGGTCTCAGGACCCTCAGAGTCACAGAAAGACCGGGGGTGCCTGGGTGCGGCAAAACTCCCAGGTATCGGAGCAGGGAAGCCGGCTGCACAGATGGAGCCAAGGAGTGGGCTCTCAGCTCGGGGTTACCATAAACCATGATCTGCAGCACAGTCGGGCCACTTCTCTTCCAGCAGGGACCCAACAAGTGGCAGATCCAGGGAGACTCCCCTACCACCCCGGGAGGAGCGGCACGGGAGCGCACCACAGGGATCTGCTGGGACTGGAGACTCCAAAAGGGGTTGTGTGTCAGAGATAGAAATGCTCGGTCACAGGCCGGGTGGGCAGGAATGCAATGGAGACCGGGGAGATGGGAGTGATTGACTGCTTTTCTCTGGGGTCTCACGGAGGAGTGGGGCCCCGAGTTCCCGGCTCCTCCAGGGCGGAGATTGGGAGGCTACCATTTTCACTCTCATCCTCCAAAGCTGTACGGAAAGCTTGCAGGGAACAAAAGCTCCCAAGAGCAAACCCGAGCAGATTACTTAGTCTGGCCCTGGCAAGAGTAGGGCAATTCCGCATCCAGCAAAGACATTTGAGAACCCCGGCAACAGGCCCCATCCCCAAAAGATCAGCAAGAACAGCCAGCCAAGACCAAGTTTACCGATCAATGAGATGGCAGAACACCAGCACTAGGGGAATACATCACATAGAATTCATGCCTTTTTTCCCCCTGATTCTTTAGTCTTTGAAAGTTAATTTTTCTAATTTAGTTTTTTTCTTTTTCTATTTTTTTGAATTTTTCTTTTTCCCTTTTTCAACCAACATCTTATGAATCCCTTTTTAAAAATCTTTTTTAGGGCGCCTGGGTGGCTCAGTTGGTTAAGCGACTGCCTTCGGCTCAGGTCATGATCCTGGAGTCCCTGGATCGAGTCCCGCATCAAGCTCCCTGCTCAGCAGGGAGTCTGCTTCTCCCTCTGACCCTCCCCCCCTCATGCTCTCTCTATCTCATTCTCTCTCTCAAATAAGTAAATAAAATCTTTAAAAAAAAAATCTTTTTTATTTTTCATTTTTACAGTCATACTCTATCCCTTCATAGTAGTTAACCTTATTTTTAGTATATATATAAGTTGTTCTCTCTTTAAAATTTTGGGATACAGTGTCTTCTAAAAGACCAAAATATACCCTAAATCTCTAGTGTATGGCTTTGTTCTAGTCTTCTGCCTGATCACATTCTCTCCCCCCCCTTTTTTTTAAATGCCTCTTCTTTCTTTTTTCAACCAACTTCTTATCAATTCCTTTTATAAAATCTTTTATAATTTTCATCTTTACAGTCATATTCCATCCCTTCATCATATTTACCCTTATTTTTGGACATATATAACCTTTTCTTTCTTTAAAATTTTGGGAGGCAGTTTCTTCGAACCAAAATACTACCAAAATCTAGTGTGTAGTATTAATCTATTCACCAGGCTGATCATATTTTATCATATTCTTTTTTTTTTCTATTTTTCTTTTTTCTTTCTTTCCCTTTCTTTTCCTCCAGTTTCAGGTCTCTTCTGATTTGTTAGGTATATATTTTTCTGGGGTTGATGATACCCTGTTAGCATTTTGTTCTCTCATTCATCTATTCTCCTCTGGAAAAAATGACAATATGAAAAAATCACCTCAACAACAACAACAACAACAAAACAAGAGGCAGTACTGACTGCCAGGGACCTAATCAATATGGACATTAGTAAGATGTTGGAACTAGAGTTCAGAATGAGGATTATAAAGATACTAGCTGGGCTTGAAAAGGGCACGGAAGTTATTAGAGAAACCCTTTCTGGAGAAATAAAAAAACTAAAATCTAACCAAGTCAAAATCAAAAAGGTGCAATTAATGAGGTGCAATAAAAAATGGAGGCTCTAACTGCTAGGATAAATGAGGCAGAAGAGTGAATTAGTGATATAGAAGAAGAAATGATGGAAATTAAGAAGCTGAGAAAAAGAGAGATAAACAACTACTGGATCATGAGGGCACAATTCGAGAGAAAAGTGATACCATAAGATGAAACAATATTAGAATAATTGGGATCCCAGAAGAAGAAGAAAGAGAGAGGGGGGCAGAAGGTATATTGGAGCAAATTATAGCAAAGAACCTCCCTAAACTGGGGAAGGAAACAGGCATCAAAATCCAGGAGGCACAGAGAACCCCTCTCAAAATCAATAAAAATAGGTCAACACCCCGACATCTAATAGTAAAACTTCCGAGTCTCAGAGACAAAGAGAAAATCCTGAAAGCAGCTCGGGACAAGAGATCTGTAACCTACAATGGTAGAAACATTAGATTGGCAACAGACCTATCCACAGAGACCTGGCAGGCCAGAAAGGACTGGCATGATATATTCAGAGCACTAAAC